>NC_056729.1:1650498595-1650596095 GCF_019279795.1 Protopterus annectens
GACCTCACCGCTGTTACACTGCCCTCGTACATATCTTGTACCACTCTTACATACTTCATAGGTTCATAGGTTCATAGATTAGTACTAAGCTAACTGCCCTTGTGAGCCATTTTAAGCCTAGCCAATTATCCCCTGTAAGACTCAAACCCTGCACCTTGTGCTTGTAAGGCAAATACCTTAACCATTAGGCCACCCTCTCTCTGACACTCCTGACTTCCTCAAACAATACCACAACTCCTCTCTAGGCACCCTGTCATATGCTTTCTCTAAATCCACAAAGAAACAATGCACCTCCTTCTGACCTTCTATGTACATCTCCATCAACACTCTCATGGCAAACATCGCATCTGTAGTGCTCTTTCCTGGCATGAAACCATACTGCTGATCACTAATCATCACCTCCCTTCTTAACCAAGCTTCCACTACTCTTTCCCACAACTTCATGCTGTGTCTAATCAGTTTAATCGCTCTGTAGTTACTACAGCTCTGCACATCACCCTTATTCTTAAAAATCGGTACCAAAATACTTTTTCTCCATTCCTCAGGCATCCTCTCACTTTCCAAGATTTCATTAAACAATCTAGTTAAAAACTCCACTGCCATTTCACCTAAACACCTCCATGCTTCCACAGGTATGTCATCTGGACCAACAGCCTTTCCGTTCTTCATCCTCTTCATAGCTATCCTTACTTCCTCCTTGCTAATCCACTGCACTTCATGATTCACTATCCACACATCATCCAACCTTCTCTCCCTCTCATTCTCTTCATTCATCAACTCCTCAAAGTACTCTTTCCATCTCTTCGCTTGTGAGTACGTTTCCCTCATTATCCTTTATCACCCTTACCTGCTGCACATCTTTACTAGCTCGGTCCCTCTGTCTAGCCAATCGGTACAGGTCCTTTTCTCCCTCATTAGTGTCCAACCTTTTATACAACTCTTCATATGCCTTATCCTTAGCCTTCACCACCTCTCTCTTTGCCATGCACCTCATCTCCTTATACTCTTGTCTACTTTCTTCATCTCTTTGACAATCCCACTTCTTCTTCGCCAACCTCTTTCTCTGTATACTCTCTTGTACTTCTTCATTCCACCACCAGGTCTCCTTGTCCTCTTTCCTCTTTCCAGATGTCACACCAAGCACCCTTCTAGCCATCTCTCTTACTAGCTCTGCTGTAGTTACCCAGCTATTCGGTAACTCTTCACTGCCACCCAGTGCCTGTCTTAACTCTTCCCTGAACATCACCTCACAATTACCCTTTTTCAATTTCCAGCATTTGATCCTTGGTGCTGCCCTCACACTCATCCTCCTCTTCTTGATCACCAATGTCATCCTACAAACCACCATCCTATGCTGCCTAACTACACTTTCCCCTGCCACCACTTTACAGTCTCCAATCTCCTTCAGATTGGCCCTTCTACATAAGATATAATCCGCCTGTGTGCATCTTCCTCCACTCTTGTATGTCACCCTATGCTCCTCCCTCTTGTTAAAATACATATTCACCACAGCCATGTCCATCCTTTTCACAAAATCCACTACCATCTGACCTTCTGCATTCCTTTGCTTAACACTATACCTACCCATCACTTCCTCATCCCCTCTGTTCCCTTCACCAACATGCCCATTGAAATCTGCTCCAATCACCAGTCTCTCACCCTTGGGTACAGTCATCGCCGCTTCATACAACTCACTCCAAAATTTTTCTTTCACATCCATCACACACCCAACTTGTGGAGCATATGCACTAACAACATTTATCATTACACCATCAATTTCCAGCTTCATAAACATCACTCTATCTGACACTCTTTTCACCTCCAAAACACTCTTAGCATACTCTTCCTTCAGGATAATGCCTACGCCATTTCTCCTCCCATCCACACCATGATAAAACAATTTGAAACCACCTCTGATACACCTAGCCTTGCTCCCCTTCCATCTGGTCTCTTGCACACACAATATACCAACCGTCCTTCGGTTCATCATATCACCTAGCTCCCTCCCTATACCAGTCATACTGCCAACATTCAAAGTTCCGACCCTCACTATCACAGTCCTAGCCCTTACCTGCCTTTGGGCATGCCCTCTGCCTCTTCTCCTCCTTCGGCCAACAGTAGCCCAATTTCCACCAGCACCCTGTTGGCCAACAGTACTGGTGGTGGTCGTTGTTAACCCGGGCCTTGACCGATCCGGTATGAGTTTCTGTACAGTTTTCTGCATGTGTGATGTGGCACAATTTTACACCTGATGCCCTTCCTGATGCAACCCTCCCCATTTATCCGGGCTTGGGACCGGCATAAGGAAATGCACTAGCTTGTGCATCCCCAGTGGCTGGGTTACAGAAAATCATTATTAGTTTTCAATATTCTAGAGGTCTAGAAATTGCAGTTTGGATGTACTTCTCTCTCAGTCAAAAAATATACTCCTCACTGTAAACACATGTTCTGTAGCTAATTTGTCAATTATTTTAATTGATTTGTCTTCAAAACATTGCTAGTTTGGATAGTTGGATATTGCAGTATGCATGTATAATGGTATCAATGAACAAAACAACAAATGTCAGCTACCGTCTTTGTAATGTTATCCATGAACCCATTTGTGTGCCTCGGTATCAGCTTTATCTTGTTAGAGTCCTTTGCTAGAAATTACAGTAATTTGATTTCAGTAACTGGCTGTGAACACTTGAATGTCACAGTCTGAGTATTCATACCAAATTTGATTTTTGCAATCCATTGTCTTCCAGTGGGGATGGTATAATGGTTAAGGTGTTTGACTAACAGACACAAGGTTCAGAGTTTAATTCTCACCTTTGGGAGGAAAGTTAGCTAGTCTTAAAATGGCCCATTAAGAAAGCAAGTCTAGTAATTAGCTATAAACTTAAAAAAACATGAATTTAAGGATGTGCATGGAACCACAAAACCTATACTAGACTGTGTAACTCTGAAGGCATACCATCTTCAAAAAGTTTGGCAATATGATAGGCACTATTATGTACATTATGAGTATAGTTTAAGAAATAAAATGATAATTACCCCTTAAAAATCCTGTACTAAATTACACTGAACAGCATTTATTGATAGTATTAATTAGTATTTCACAGAAATGTACAGCTTCTATATCACACACTTGGCTATGTGTTCAAATAAATTTTACATAAAGGTACTAAGAAGGGGTGAGGCATAGTCATTGCTCGTTATTATAAAACAAACTAAAATTGCTGTCAAAAGGGTTGCTGCTTCAACCTTTGGGTGGGCTTGCCGTCTAGCCCCCCCCCCCACACACAGACCCACCCACATAAAAGGGATTACTCATTTCTAAGAGATTTATTTCTGATAAGATCCTTTCTATGGCTCTGCTTGTGTTTACATGTTATCTGTACTTGAGGGAATAGTAGGTGCAGCAGAGGAGATACAAGTCAAGAATTCATGTCATTATTGGGGGGAAGTACTGCTGCTATCTATAACTCACATGTTCACAATCTTGGTAAATAGTAGATGCAGTGGTACAAATAATGTCTTGGCACTGCATGGTTCAGAGGGTACTTTCCAGTGTGAAAGTGATAACACCCTCAATACCGGATTATAATAAGTCATTCTAGTTGCATCAGTCTGACTCCAGACCAGTTATAAGTGGAGTACCACAGGGTTCAGTCCTGAGTCCACTCCTGTACGGCATCTACTTACTCTGATGTTCAGGCCAACACAGAAGGTCTATGGCTAACAAAGTTTGCAGACAGCTGCAAACTGGGAGCCTTTATTCAATCCCCAAACGATGTGGACATTCTACAAAAAGGGCCTCACTGAGACAGATGCCTGGTGTCATAGCCATGGCCTCAAGCTCAATGCCAAAAAATGCATAGTTATCCCTTTTGGGAAAAACCCTGACCCCATGAACTACCACATAGGTAGTAGTAGTCCACTTAACACCAAAAATGTGATAAGAGACCTAGGGACACAGCTGGACAGTAGTCTATCCGATAACCACATTGCCACAGTAGTCAGGAAATCCTTCTGAGTGGCACACCTGATCACAAAAGATTTCTCATCCAGGAAAAAGGAGGTCATTGTTCCTCTCTACTCATCCCCCATTAGACTTATTATAGAGTACAATGCTCCATTTGGTATGTACCTCACAAGACATTTACAACAACTGGAAAGGCCACAGAAATACCTCACAAAGAGGATCACTGGCCTCAAATAGATGCCCTATGCAGACCATCTCAAAAACTCTAGCTCTACTCCGTCACATATTGCCTACTCAGAGGTGATCTCTGCCTAACATACAAAGCCATATCAAACCCAGAGCTGTTGGACATGCCACATTTACAGAAATCCCAATCCCTCCGAGCATCATGCTTCAGGGACCTAAACCTTGTCACCACAATAAACAAAACATGCTGGAGGGATAGGTCCCTGTCCCAGAGACTCCCCATTCTTTGGAACAGACTGCACATTTATGTCAAGCAGAGCACCTCATTAGCCCTCTTTAAGAAAAATCTTGATGATTGGATGGGTGGTGAAAGCCAGGGAATCTTTATGGCTAGGCTTGTACAGTTCCTAGGGCTAATAGTTTAGTACCTGCCTATGAACGTATGAACCTATGATCACTAAACATGCTCATCTCCTTTATGACTGCAGAGGGGAAAAACAGATTTTTAAATATGAAGAACACCCCGCACTTGCCCTAATGAATTTAGTGTAACAATGTTTGGAACTGTTCCTTGAGTTCACATTACTTGAGAGGCATTGAACAGAGCAAGTATAACATCAGATAATTACAAAAGAAGTAAACTATGTAAGTTCTTTCCTTCATTATCATTACATAATTAGTACAATTTAAGGTCACACGGCAGCAGGAGTCTCTCCCAGCAAACAACAAATTTAAATAAATAAATAAATAAATAAATAAATAAATAAAACTAATCTAAGGAAATTAGTTCTGGAAAGGAAGCCTTAAGACTGCATCATACACAGACAGTCACACACACACACACACACACACGCATGCACACAGGCGCGCTCATTCATATCTGTACAATCACACAAATAAACTGCAAACACACCTACTATAAACTGAAGATTAGCAGTTCACCTGCAAGGAAGTCAAAGAACAAATACAGAAATCCCAGAGAGATACCAGTATGCATAATGTGCATAAGTAACAACCAACTTGGAAATTAAATCAAATGAGGTCACACACTGTATGCAACAATGCAACTGTTTAGAATAACAATTGCTTCAATGAGTTAAAAAAAAAAGTTTCTTATCCCTTTATCGTGTATTAATATAGCCAGTTTATAGTTTTTGGCTTCAAAGATGCAATAAGCCAATATTTTGTCTGCTGGTAGATAGACATGAGCAAAAGTGTGATAATGTTTTCAAAGACTGCAGGTGAGTTTATGAGATGCCAACCCAGGTTTCTAGATATGCATTTCAGAGGTTTAACTACAAAGTTATATATATGTATAAATGAATTAATTGGGATTAAAACTAAACAACAGAAAATCAGGGGAAACAGACATTATACTATGATTATCATTTAGACACTCTAGCTTTGGTATAACTTGAAACTTCAAGTTACAAGTGCCTATATGTAGAATGTTTTGAGTTTTCAAAAGCAAGCAAGTTGATGATAAAAAGTCGTTCTTCCCCATTAAGGATGATACATCTATTTATATCATTATTATTTTTTGTTTATTTCAGGTGCACAATGTCAAGTTCACCCGAAGTGTGGCTCACAGAGTCTTCAAATACCATGGTGGATGTAGAAAAGACTTCATTAACTCAGCCAGAATGCTCCATCTGTTTCAATGCTTATGATAACATTTTCAAAACCCCAAAACTTCTGGAATGTACACACACATTCTGTTTGGAATGTGTAGCCAGACTTGTAGCGTCCACACCTGCAGATCAATGCACAGAAGGTATCTCATGCCCATTCTGTAGGCAGCCAACATCAATCCCAGCAGATGGGGTCCCTGGGCTTCGAACCAGCCAAGAGGTGCTCTCCAACCTTCCAGCCCACCTTCAGCATGAAGAACCAGTCTGGATTGAAGGCAACAAGCTGTGCTATAAACGTCCATTAGGATCTGAAACTGATACGAGTGATTTTTGCATTTGCATAAATGTTGGACTCACTAAAGCAGACAACATGTCTAGGTCAACAGGACATAGCGGTAATCTTTTAGGTCAGTGTGGACTCTTACATGACTGGAAACGGCTGCTAATTCTTATTGTTTTAATCTTAATTTTAGTTTGCATTATACTCTGGCCTGTTCAGTGCATTTTCACCACAGGTAATTTCCGTTGTATACGGCACCCAGATTTTACAGATCTGTTTCAAACAAGTACACCAACAGCTTTCACAAGCTCATAAGACAGTAAGTGGGTTTTAGATGACACAAGTGCCATGTATGAGTAACTATTCCCTTGCTTAAGGTTACTTCAAGACATGAACTAATTTCTTGCATGAGGTCATGTAATAAAGATCATAAAATATGAATCATTGGGAGTTACATGACAATTCCTGCATAATTGTGGTATTACACACATTTTTCGTGGACATGTATTTTTCGGGGTAGTTCTTTAGTACCTGGCATTAAAAAAAATACGGATTAAACAGAAAGTGCATTCCACTTGAGCAGAAGTGGTTTCATGCATCTAGATTTGAAAGATCATAACATCTACATGGACAAAAAAACTTTGTGTTGCATCAAACTATATTTTGTTTAATATTTTCTTGAAAGAAAGTTTATTTGGGGAAGAAGTGTGGTGGAATTAACAGTGGTTTGTAACAAAGTACTGTACTCATTAACTGAGGATTGTGGTACTATGGTTGTGGTGTATGTGTACTGGGGAGGTTATTACAACCATTAAGAAACATCTTTATATTCAGCACCAGTCAAGCTGTTTGTAATTCTCCGAACACCCATCAGTGACAATGAATGCAGGTGTTTATAAATATCTGAACTCACATTAGTGATGATGAATGAAGGTGTTTTATTTTGTATTGTTGGTGCTGGAGAGGTAACTTGTACATTTGCTCTCACTTCCTTCATAGCTTATGGCTGTTGACTGTTTTATTAACAGTACTTGGTTTAGCCAATTTGTTTCCTTTGGCCCTCAGGAAGATTTTAAAATTAGATGGCATATTGGGGGAGGTCAGCTTCAACTAAAGTAAATTCCTCCATGAAATTAACATTGAATAAGTACTGCATTTCATCACTGGAATATTAACACAGAACTGTAGCATGATGTCATAATGTGATGTTTGGCTAATGTTGCATCACAGAGTTTAAACAGGTCTCTGTCCAAATTACTGGCTAGTTTGTACAACTTTGAAATGTATGTAAATGTATGCATTTGCATTATACAGTACATGAGCCTTACTCTGACAGTTTTATGATATAAAACAAATTACTACAATAATTAAGTTATTGCATTAATACCTGCTGACAATCAAGAGTATAATTGCTTGTAATGGCTTGCACATTGGTTAACTTGTTTATATGTTATTTGTTACCTTGGAATCTGTACAGTCACTTGTTAAATATGAGAAGGAACAATTTATTGTGCAAGCAAGACAAGTCAGTATGATATATTTTTCCTTGTATTGCAATTTTGTTGTACTGCAGCAACTATAAACAGGTTAACTAACTGATAAAAGAAGAACTTACTGTCTGTCATGGAACAAAAGGAATATAGATACTGAGAGTGACAGCTAAATCCAATACAATCCTTGTTGTAATTTTATAACAGCACTACATGCACCTACATTTTTATACAGTAAATATTTTCAAATTAAATTGTAAAAATAATAATTGCTTTTTTACAACTCTTTATACAATTTTGTAATAAAATAATACATTTTTAAATGTATAATTTGCATTGTCATTTACATTAGCACATTAGCTATAAAATGATTTTTTAATGTTTCAAACTATTACTGATAATAGTTGAAAAATATATTTTTATTTTACATTAGATAACTGGGGAAGAGTCCATTTTCAGTGGAGACCTGGGGAGAAAAGCTCCAGACACATGTCATTGGAATGTGGGAGGAAATCCACTCAAATACAGGAAGGACATGCAGACTCTGCACAGAAGGCACCCCAGCCAAGAATCGAACTGGAGAACCTCTTGTTGTGAGGGAACAACACTAACCGCTAACCACTGCACCACCCATAAATGCTGACTGTACTTGTTATTTAATATTACCCTGTTTTTAAAAGAATGAAATTATGTTCTTTCTGAAACTGTTTCTGACTGCATTGGTTTTATTAGGTCCCCCTCCCAAAAAAAAAATGTCAAGCCTTCTACCTCAAAAGGACAAGAATGGGATACTAGGACTGTGAATATACATTTGTGTGAAACATACCTCTCAACCTCTTAAATGAGAAGATTTTGACAAAGTCTAACATAATGGGGATGGGCAAAGGCCCAACAATAGGGGCAGATTTTAAATATTGCTCTTATAAATTTAAAAAGTTGCTAGAGTAACCGATTTTGTGTTAGCGTGCATTTTCTAAAGGATATACAGTATGAAAGTCAAATATGTGTCATTACTTATTCACTTCAGTCCTCAGTGACTTGCCAGAAAACCAGAAATTTTATGAGGAACAGACTAAAAGTATGAGGCAAAAATCTGGGCAGCTGAGATGTATGGTGTTAATTTATCATTTTATGTGGCGAGAAAGCCCCATGTTCCCCCTAAAGGGCATGCTATTTTGTTTTGATGTGGTGTCCAGTTTTGCTTTCGTCAAATGCTATGTAACTTACTATTTAGTATTGAATGAATATGGTCAGCTTAAAATGTTCCGCACCACTTAAACTGTGGAGGGTACCCTGCCAGGGGCTATTGAAGGCTGTAGGTCCCATTACCACATCTAGTGGCCTAAGATTTGATTATATTAAGCAGACAATGCTCAGTTCAACAACCACCTGCATGAGGGCAGTGGGACTTTGGCCTCACAGAAAATAATTGATGGATAGCTTTATTGATTACTAGATTGATTTTGTAGTTTTGATGAAAAAAGCCTTATAGTCTTGCACTTTTAAAGATATGTGTTGCCCTTCATTTCAACAAAGTGAGCACTACAATGTCATGTTCAGAGACTCAACTTTCATTATTCTGATATGTTAATCCCTGCTACTTGACAAAATGACTTCTGAGGATTTCATACTCAGAGAAATTAAAAATAATTATTTTTTGCATTAATTTGATAGCATTCTACTTTCTCCTGTGTTTCTTTCTTTGGAGTATTCAAAGAAAACCACAATGCATGCAAACCAATGCTTAAGTTAGCATAATCCAAACACTTGTGTTTCAGAGACAGAATGACACCTATTTTATTTACAGACACTGTGATTAACTAACTTTAAATGTTATGATTTGATTTTGTTAAGATTTCTCACGGAACAAAACACATTCTTACATGAAGCTGACTTAAAAAAATAATTAAAAGATGCTTGAACATGCTAGTGCAACCATTGAATGGCTTATCTAATGCAAACTGTATCTGGAGTTACAAGGCTCAGCCTAGTCAAGACAAACTATTTATTGTCTTAACCTGCAGCTATAGTATATGAGAGAAATATGAAGGCTTCTTTTACACATGCCCAGCAATCACCACTAGTAAACCATCTGTTGCGTAATAAAATGATTACATTGTTTTTATATTTAATGAGTAAATACTTGTCAAACATCTCTATAATTCCTGAACATTTGGTTCAGAGGTGGTATTCACAAACACAGTGCACAGTCACATAAAAGGGATGACCACTGTGTGTATGGTCCATACACTGTGTGTAGGGACCATCATCATGGCAGCAATGAAGTTCAGAAAGTTGAGGAGTTTTGCTTCCCTGATGATGCACATCAGGGCCAACTAATGAACCTCAGACAAGCGTCTATGCACAGAGGAACTTCTTATATTCTCTGTAGCATCTGCTGCTGCCCCTGCATATGCTTGCGTGCACACTTGCACATGCACAGACACTCGTCCATGTGCATACACACTCGCACACACATGCCCTAAGAGTACACCCAGTAGTCAGGGCTTTGGGGGCATATGTAGACAATAATCTGGCTTTTGACCAAAATGTGTATAAGGTAGTAAACAAATCATTATGTGTTGCTCAAATTATAAGCAAGGGTATAGCATTTAGATCCAAGGAAGTCATTATTCAACTGCACTCAGCCATCTTCAGTCCCATCATTAAGTAAAATGCCGACTTTTGTATAAATCTCACCAGGCACGTGCAACAACTGGAATGTCCACAGAGGTTCCTCACAAAAAAGAATACAGAGCATTAACAACATGTCCCATATGGATTGCCTCAAAGTCCTATTCCTTTACTCTGTCTCCTACAAACTGTTGAGATGCGATCTATGGCTGGCACACAAGACATCAAAATCCTACTCTGATGGACTTGTTGCATATCTGCAAAACAAATAGCATCAGAACTACCCCACTCAGGGACTTAAACCTTGCTTGCGACATAAACAGGGCATGTTGCAGGGACAGGTATATTTCTCAGAGAATACCTCTTCTCTGGAAGTAGCTTCACATCCATGTGAAACAGATTTCTTTCCTGAGCCTATTAAAGTGTAGTATGTCAATAATGGATGGATAGAGGAAACCTGTAAATGTTTGGCCAGTCATGCCCTAGCTTACAATTTTCCCTAAAAATAGCTTCTGGGCATAAAACTTGATGGATACATTTGGGATGCATGGCTAAGCTTAAAAAGCCCTTGTGGTCACTAGCCTACATATGAACCTATGAAAAATACTATCTTAGATGTCAGTCATTTGGCTTAATCTGGATTCTTTTGCCTGCTTAATTCCATCACATATATTTAAATTTTGTATAAAGTAGAACAAAATTTCCCTGCTTTTCATGCGGAGTAAAGAGTATCCATTTGCCTTCAAGTCTCTAATGGCTCAAGAAAAGGGATGGCTGTCACAGGCCAGAAATAGTATTAATTTTATGTGTTACCAAGGACAATCCACTAAAAACAAGCACTTCTTTTCAGAGTCTTCAAACGAGAACTCTCTGGTTGTATTGTTTTCTTAGAACATACAGTTGGCAAGCAGAGCCTGAGCGAATCAAATTCCGGACTATGCAGTAGTCAGTACAGATTATTATACGAAGCAGAGCCTGAGCGAGTCAAATTCAGGACTATGCAGTAGTCAGTACAGATTATTATACGGAGACATAGGTGAGGAAGTACAGCAAGGAGAGGCAGAGATTAAAGGGATGGAAAGCGACATGCTGAGGACTGGGGCCATTTAAGAAAGCCTCAGAGTCAGACTGCTGCTACTACAATTAAAAAAACGCTGAATGAGTTGGTCCAAAAATCCTCTAAGGATGTTCATTCTTCAATCTTATATCATGCTTCCGTTCAAGAAGTTTTGACTGTCACAGCCCCATTTTCCTATTTCTCTCATATATATATATATATATATATATATATGTGTGTGTGTGTGTGTGTGTGTGTGTGTGTGTGTGTGTGTGTGTGTGTGTGTGTGTGTGTGTGCTTGCGTGTATAGATATTTGGGGCTCTTTATTCTGCTGTTACCACTTACATAATGGGTTTGCAAACCGATGAAGTGAGTGATAACATAGGAGCTGTTGGGGGGGAGTCCATTACAGTTCATTTTTAAGATTCGGGTCTATATTACAAGACCGAAGACGTATTTTTTCGAATGCATCTTGGTCGAACATAAAAGGCTGAAAATGCAAAATATCGAAGCGGCTGTTGTGAATTCTTTCCCTGGGAAAGAATTTGCTTGCCCGCTTCAGTACTTTAACGTTTTCGGCACTGTAGTGTGGTCTAGGAGTTGGTATATTTAAGTAGGGGGGTATGGGGGTGCAGCATCGGGGGTGTGGGGGGTGAAACCCCCCCCACTGAATGTAATGTTTGAAATTGTTTTTTATTTATTTATTTATTTTGTTGGAACAGAGATTTTTTTCTCTTGGAAAAAAATCGCTGTTCTGACACTTCGACATTGGAAGCTTTCGCTTACATAGGGTCAAATAAACACCATTCGCGTTTTTATGCATTCGGTGATCTAATATAGACCCTAAGATTCTTGGTAATGACATTTGATGGCTCAGTTTTTCTAAGCTGCATTTCAATGTAGAGACACTTCAGCAAAACAAATGTGACCTGAATTTTCCTAATAAATTGTAAAGGAAAGCTTGTTCCAAAATTTTGGTAGGAGTTGTCACTTTTTGCATTACTAATATTTTTTGTAATATGTGGTTCCCTGCCTGGTGTTAGTTCCCCAGCAATGTCAAGGCTTCTAAACAGAATTGCATCAGACATTGTTTTATAGACCGGAAAGAGATCTCCTATAAGTGACCTCTAAAAAACATAATATAGTGACAACTTCTAAAGGTTTTCTAAATAGCCGAAAAAATTTTTTCTTACTAAGTGGGTTCTTTCAGATGGCTTGATTAAAGATTACAAAATATAATACTGTCTTCAGTAACAGTTTGGATCAGGTAGGTTTAACGTGCTACACTGACCTCCCTGGAGTGATTAGATATGTCCTTCAGAATGTGTTTTCCTGGATTTAGTTACTACACATTGGTCAACATTTAAATTGTTTTCTGCCCCCGCCCATAGATTTTAAATGAAGATTTTTAAATTATCTCACCATTTATTTTACAGTTATAATTTATCATAAAGGACCTTTAGAATGATTTAAAGGCAACATCAACAAATAGCTAGCTGCTAGCTTTTCAGCACTGTGACTAAACTGTTTGCCTGTTTATATTTTTAGTACTCACACTTTGTTATGTGACAACTATAATTTGTTCTGCATTTCAGTTTGTACTCTATTTTATCTTGTTTCTTTTTACTTTTTATTGCTTTAGAAGTTATTGGAGCTTCAGATCTCCTCTGAAAAAAGGTTTTTTGTAACTCAGCTGGACCAACCCGGTTAACAAATGCAAAATAAATAAATCAGAGCACTCTAAAGAGTTAACTGAAGTGCAAACAATAAAATAAATAAGCAAATTTTAAGTAAAAAGCATGTTTTCTTCTCTTTTGATGAAAAGCTTATATCTCAGAGTCTTGAACAAAAGTCCCAGGGTGGATGTAGCTCTGTGCTAAATACATCAGACTAGCTAGAAAGGAATTGAACCAACCAAAGCCAATACTGGAGCTCAAGTCTTGTGCTTAGAATTGCAGAAACTTTTAGCTTAATGCCTCAGTGGAACATGAGGCACACTCTAAGAACTGGGGAAAAACAGTAGCAAAGCAAATAGGCACTGTAATGCAACTTTAGTCAGGTACACACAGCTATAAAAAGTACTGAAACAAAATTGCTAGAGTGGATTCACAATGCTGCCATTACTGCAAACGTTCAAAAGGTTAAGGCAGCAGACAATGCAGACGTTTACTAGTAGTGCTGTAATAAATGACTAAATGAGGTTGAAATCTGGTAGCAGATCATAGTCCTGCTACAACTGTGAAAGAAGCTGCAAGATTGTCCAGACTGAATTCAAAATAAAAAAAAAGTTATGTTTTACAGAACTGGGAGCCATAATTGACTCTCTAGCTGACACGGACATCCTCCAAAAGGGCCTTACTGAGATGGACACCTGGTGTCAAAGTCATGGCCTCAAGCTAAATGCCAAAAAATGCATAGTCATCCCATTTGGGAAAAACAAAAAACCCACGAATTACCACATAGGTGGCAGCCCCCTTAATACAGAAGAGGTAAGAGATCTGGGGACCCAGGTAGATAGCAATCTCTCCTTTGACAATCATATTGCCAAAGTAGTTAGGAAATCTTTCTATGTGGCCCATCTAATTACTAAAGGGTTTGCATCTAGAAATAAAGAGGTTATACTGCCCCTCTATTCGTCACTCATTAGACCCATCATAGAGTACAATGCCCCATTTGGGATGTACCTCACAAGACACTTCCAACAGCTGGAAAGACCACAAAAGTACTTCACCAAGAGGATTACTGGTCTCAAACATATGTCCTATGCAGCCCAACTGAAAAAACTCTGTACTCACTGGCATATCACTTACTCAGAGGTGATCTCTGCCTGACTTACGAAGCCATGTCCAACTCAGAATTGATGGACATGCTCCACCTAAAGAAATCTAAGTCACTGTGAGCCACACGCTCTAGTGAGCTATACCTCGCCACAACAATAAATAGAACATGCTGGAGGGATAGATTCCTGTCACAGAGACTCCGCATGCTTTGGAACAAAATTCCAAATTAATCAGGCAGAGCCCCCTCACTAACACTCTTCAAGAGAAACCTTGACAAGTGGATGGGTAACAGAAAATACACCCTGGGATCACTTCATTGGCTCTGCTTGACAGAGGATCAGTTATTTATGGGCTGGTGACAGCCGACACACTCTGGCTAGGCTTATAAATGCCCTCAGGCAGATAGCCTAGTACCTACCTATGAACCTATGAACCTACATGGAATTCTACTTATGGAAGTAGAAGTGCAATATAATGTATACACAATGCTGAAATCTTGCGGTAATACACAATTTTCACACAACTACAAATGACGCTAGAAGGCTAAGTTTCCAGAACAAACAAAAATGCAATCAGATAAATAGACAAAAAGCTTGTAAGTACAAAAAAGTATTACCACAAAGGATTTTGTATTCATTTTATATTCCCCTTTCATGAAAAGCTTGCATCTCATATCTCTCAGAGTGGTAATCATCATAATCAACCCCTTTTTTCCCATTATTCTACATAGGATTGGGGTATTGTGTTAACTGTCGCCAACTCTCTCGATTCAGTGCCACACTCCTGCCTTCTTCAACACTCATGCCTGAGTGTCACAGATCTTCTTTCAAACACCTCTTTGCTGGACATCCTCACTTCCTGTTACCTTATTCCTGTCTGTCCCAAATCTTCTTCACCAGATTGTCTTTTGCTTTTTTACACGTGCCCAAACCACCGTAATCTGTTCTCTTTGATCTTTTCTGCAATTGGAACTACTTTGGCTTCTGCTCTTATATCCTCATTCCTTTGTCTGTCCCACAGTGTGTATTCTATCACCTTTCTCAGGCACTTCATTTCCATCACCTCTAGCTTCTTCAACTGTTCTGCTTTTACTGCCCAGGTTTCTGACCCATACAGTAGTACTGGCCACACCACTATCTTGTACACCTTACTTTTCAGCTTCTTTGGCATTCTTCTGTCATACACTACACCTGATACTCTATGCCAATTGGCTGTAGCCCCTCTGATTCTAGCTTTCACCTCTTTATTCAGATTACCCTTCTCCTCAACTACTCCTCCCAGATACTTGAAGCTGTTTACCTGTTCCACTAGCTTCCCTTCTATCTCTATTCTCAGCTTCTTCTGATTTCCCCAATTTGCTGCCATTACCACCATCTTGTCTGTGCTTAGTTTCATTCCATGTGCCTTCAGATTTGCATTCCATTCTCCTATCCTTTGCTGAAGTTCCAGCTCAGAGTCTGCCTGTACTGCCACATCGTCTGCATACAGCAGCATGGTTGATCCGTCCCCTCCAACCTGTTTGCTAATGTAGTCCATCATCAGTATGAACAGCAGTGAGCTCAGAGCTGAACCCTGATGTACACCCACACCCATTTGGAACCCCTCTGTAAGGCCAAACCATCCATACTTGAGTCATTGGGTCCTTGTACATAGTCTGCACTAATTTTACCAATGTTTCTGGGACTTCAAACCACCACAGTATTGCCCAGATGAGCTTTCTTGGGACCTTGTCATATGCTTTCTCCAAGTCTAGGAATGCTCATTTGGACTCTCTGCTTCTTCTCAAGTATCTGTCTCAGTGCAAACATCAGGTCAGTTGTGCTGTACCCTGATCTGAATCCAAACTGCTCATCTCCCATCTTACATTCTACTACTCTCTGTATCCATTTATCAATCACCCTCTCCAGAACTTTCATGTAATGTCATAGGAGTTTCATGCCTCTGTACTGCCCACAGTTGTGGATGCCCCCATTGTTCTTGTACACTGGCATGAGTATGCTTATTTTCCAGTCATCTGGGATATATCTTTCTCTCCACACTGCTATGAGTACCCTCATGAGCCATTTCTCCCCCATCTCACCCAGTATCTTTCTCAAATCTGCTGTGACCTCATCTGAGCCTGCTGCTTTCCCTGCCTTCATCTTCCTTAGTGCTGTTCCTCTTCTTGTCTCACCATAAGCTATTTCTGGGGCAGTGCAGCTTCTGTGGGCTTTTCTTCATTCAGAAGCTGCTGGAAATACTCCTTCCACCTGCCTTTGATGTCCTCTAGGTTGGTGAGCAGGTTGTTGCTGGCATCACTTATGAAGGATGTCTTCTTTATCTTTCTGTCTTTGCCTTGCAACCTGATATAGTTTCTTTGTGCCCCTTACTGAGTCACTTTCCAGGTGTTAGTACAGTGCCTCCGATGCCCTATTCATTGCTATTGCAACTTATTTCTTAGCTTCTTTGTTAGCCAACCAGTAGTCCTTCCTAGCCTGGTTAGTCTTTTCTATCACCCATTTCTTCCTACACTTCTTTCTTTTGATGACTTCCTGGACTTCTGCATTCCACCACCAGCTTTCCTTATGTAGGGTCCACATATCTTTTCTGTAGTCATAACACAAGATAACACATGCTGTTTTTAGGAGCTGCCATTCTTCTTCAACTCCACCTTTTCTTGGGGTGCTTAATTCTTGAACTGTTGTACTTTCTCTCCAGTCAACTTCCAGGTCTTCAGCCTGCTTTCTGTAGATCTTAGAACCTTCTCTGACCACTACTTGCAGCTGATTTTGGCAACGAGTGGTTTATGCTGTGGGCCAGGTGACTTTGCAGCTACTATCAAGCCATTTGCCAGACAGAAGTTGCCCCACATGTTCACTGAACTCTGGCTATAATGTGTTGTCACTAGCTACTGACTTAGAGCTAAATGCTTTTACTGTTCATAGAACTCTGGCTACAATGTTTTGATTCTAACTGCTGCATTTTTAGTTAAAAAGCTTTATACTAGCTTATGATATTTTCTTTTAAATTGCTAGTTTCAATGTTTACATATAGCTGCTATCTAGTTCTATAGAATGAAACAAAATACAAAAAGTGGAATGTTCTAGTGCTTATGCCTAGTTTCAGATGTTACTACACCTGCTGCTGATATTGTTATGCTACTGAACAAGCTCATGTGTTTCTGATTAACTAACTTCTCTCCTGTTACATACCCAGTATCCATTATAACTAACTTCTGTCCTGTTACATACCTAGTATTGATTATAACTTACTTCTCTCCTGTTACATAGCTAGTATCCATTATAACTAACTTCTCTCCTGTTACATAGCTAGTATCCACTATAACTAACTTATCTCCTGTTACATACCTAGTATCCATTATAACTACTCTCCTGTTACATACCTAGTATCCATTATAACTAACTTCTCTCCTGTTACATACCGAGTATCCATTATAACTAACTTCTCTCCTGTTACATACCTAGTATCCATTATAACTTACTTGTCTCCTGTTACATACCTAGTATCCATTATAACTAACTTCTCTCCTGTTACATACCTAGTATCCATTATAATGAACTTCTCTCCTGTTACATACCTAGTATCCATTATAACTAACTTCTCTCCTGTTACATACCTAGTATCCATTATAACTTACTTCTCTCCTGTTACATACTTGGTATCCATTATAACCAACTTCTCTCTGTTATATACCTCGTATCCATTATAACTAATGTCTCTCCTGTTATATGCCTAGTATCCATTATAACTAACTTCTCTCTGTTACATACCTAGTATCCATTATAACTAACCTCTCCTGTTACATACCTAGTATCCATTATAACTAACTTCTCTCCTGTTACATACCTAGTTATAACTAACTTCTCTCCTGCTACATACCTAATATCCATTATAACTTACTTCTCTCCTGCTACATACCTAGTATCCATTATAACTAAATTCTCTCCTGTTACATACCTAGTATCAATTATAACTTACTTCTCTCCTGTTACATACCTAGTATCCATTATAACTAACTTCTCTCCTGTTACATAACTAGTATCCATTATACCTAACTTCTCTCTGTTACATACCTATTATCCATTATAACTAACTTCTCTCCTGTTACATACCTGGTATCTATTATAACCAACTTCTCTCCTGTTACATACCAATTATCCATTATAACTAACTTCTCTCCTGTTACATAGCTAGTATCCATTATAACTAACGTCTCTCGTGTTACATACCCAGTATCCATTATAACTAACTTCTCTCCTGTTACATACCTAGTATCCATTATAACTAACTTCTCTCTGTTACATACCTAGTATCCATTATAACTAACTTCTCTCCTGTTACATAACTGGTATCCATTATAACCAACTTCTCTCCTGTTACATACCTATTATCCATTATAACTAACTTCTCTCCTGTTACAAACCCAGTATCAATTATAACTAACTTCTCTCTGTTACATAGCTAGTATCCATTATAACTAACGTCTCTCCTGTTACATACCTAGTATCCATTATAACTAACTTCTCTCCTGTTTTACATACCTGGTATCCATTATAACCAACGTCTCTCCTGTTACATACCTAGTATCCATTATAACTAACTTCTCTCCTGTTACATACCTAATATCCATTATAACTAACTTCTCTCCTGTTACATACCTAGCATCCATTATAACTAACTTCTCTCTGTTACATACCTAGTATCCATTATAACTTACTTCTCTCCTGTTACATACCTAGTATCCATTATAACTAACTTTTCCCCTGTTACATACCTAGTATCCATTATAACTAACTTCTCTCCTGTTACATACCTAGTATCCATTATTACTAACTTCTCTCCTGTTACATAGCTAGTATCCATTATAACTAACTTCTCTCCTGTTACATACCTAGTATCCATTATAACTAACTTCACTCTGTTACATACCTAATATCCATTATAACTTACTTCTCTCCTGTTACATACCTAGTATCCATTATAACTAACTTCTCTCCTGTTACATACCTAGTATCCATTATAACTTACTTCTCTCCTGTTACATACCTAGTATCCATTATAACTTACTTCTCTCCTGTTACATACCTAGCATCCATTATAACTAACTTCTCTCCTGTTACATACCTAGTATCCATTATAACTTACTTCTCTCCTGTTACATACCTGGTATCCATTATAACCAACTTCTCTCTGTTATATACCTAGTATCCATTATAACTAATGTCTCTCCTGTTACATACCTAGTATCCATTATAACTAACTTCTCTCTGTTACATACCTAGTATCCATTATAACTAACCTCTCCTGTTACATAGCTAGTATCCATTATAACTAACTTCTCTCCTGTTACATACCTAGTATCCATTATAACTAACTTCTCTCCTGTTACATAGCTAGTATCCATTATAACTAACGTCTCTCCTGTTACATACCTAGTATCCATTATAACTTACTTCTCTCCTGTTACATACCTAGCATCCATTATAACTAACTTCTCTCCTGTTACATACCTAGTATCCATTATAACTAACTTCTCTCCTGTTACATACCTAGTATCCATTATAACTAACTTCTCTCCTGTTACATACCTAGTATCCATTATAACTTACTTCTTTCCTGCTACATACCTAGCATCCATTATAACTAACTTCTCTCCTGTTACATACCTAGTATCAATTATAACTTACTTCTCTCCTGTTACATACCTAGTATCCATTATAACTAACTTCTCTCCTGTTACATACCTAGTATCCATTATAGCTAACTTCTCTCTGTTACATACCTAGTATCCATTATAACTAACTTCTCTCCTGTTACATACCTGGTATCCATTATAACCAACTTCTCTCCTGTTACATACCTATTATCCATTATAACTAACTTCTCTCCTGTTACATAGCTAGTATCCATTATAACTAATGTGTCTCCTGTTACATACCCAGTATCCATTATAACTAACTTCTCTCTGTTACATACCTAGTATCCATTATAACTAACTTATCTCTTGTTACATACCTAGTATCCATTATAACTAACTTCTCTCCTGTTTTACAAACCTGGTATCCATTATAACCAACTTCTCTCCTGTTACATACCTAGTATCCATTATAACTAACTTCCCTCCTGTTACATACCTAATATCCATTATAACTAACTTCTCTCCTGTTACATACCTAGCATCCATTATAACTAACTTCTCTCTGTTACATACCTAGTATCCATTATAACTTACTTCTCTCCTGCTACATACCTAGTATCCATTATAACTAACTTTTCCCCTGTTACATACCTAGTATCCATTATAACTAACTTCTCTCCTGTTACATACCTAGTATCCATTATTACTAACTTCTCTCCTGCTACATAGCTAGTATCCATTATAACTAACTTCTCTCCCGTTACATACCTAGTATCCATTATAACTAACTTCACTCTGTTACGTACCTAATATCCATTATAACTTACTTCTCTCCTGTTACATACCTAGTATCCATTATAACTAAATTCTCTCCTGTTACATACCTAGTATCCATTATAACTTACTTCTCTCCTGTTACATACCTAGTGTCCATTATAACTAACTTCTCTCCTGTTACATACCTAGTATCCATTATAACTAACTTCTCTCCTGTTACATACCTAGTATCCATTATAACTTACTTCTCTCCTGTTACATACCTGGTATCCATTATAACCAACTTCTCTGTGTTATATACCTAGTATCCATTATAACTAATGCCTCTCCTGTTACATACCTAGTATCCATTATAACTAACTTCTCTCCTGTTACATACCTAGTATCCAATATAACTAACTTCTCTCCTGCTACATACCTAGCATCCATTATAACTAACTTCTCTCCTGTTACATAGCTAGTATCCATTATACCTAACGTCTCTCCTGTTACATACCTAGTATCCATTATAACTAACTTCTCTCCTGTTACATAGCTAGTATCCATTATAACTAACGTCTCTCGTGTGACATACCCAGTATCCATTATAACTAACTTCTCTCCTGTTACATACCTAGTATCCATTATAACTAACTTCTCTCTGTTACATACCTAGTATCCATTATAACTAACTTCTCTCCTGTTACATACCTGGTATCCATTATAACCAACTTCTCTCCTGTTACATACCTATTATCCATTATAACTAACTTCTCTCCTGTTACATACCCAGTATCCATTATAACTAACTTCTCTCTGTTACATACCTAGTATCCATTATAACTAACTTATCTCCTGTTACATACCTAGTATCCATTATAACTAACTTCTCTCCTGTTTTACATACCTGGTATCCATTATAACCAACTTCTCTCCTGTTACATACCTAGTATCCATTATAACTAACTTCTCTCCTGTTACATACCTAATATCCATTATAACTAACTTCTCTCCTGTTACATACCTAGCATCCATTATAACTAACTTCTCTCTGTTACATACCTAGTATCCATTATAACTTACTTCTCTCCTGCTACATACCTAGTATCCATTATAACTAACTTTTCCCCTGTTACATACCTAGTATCCATTATAACTAACTTCTCTCCTGTTACATACCTAGTATCCATTATTACTAACTTCTCTCCTGTTACATAGCTAGTATCCATTATAACTAACTTCTCTCCTGTTACATACCTAGTATCCATTATAACTAACTTCACTCTGTTACATACCTAATATCCATTATAACTTACTTCTCTCCTGTTACATACCTAGTATCCATTATAACTTACTTCTCTCCTGTTACATACCTAGTATCCATTATAACTAACTTCTCTCCTGTTACATACCTAGTATCCATTATAACTTACTTCTCTCCTGTTACATACCTGGTATCCATTATAACCAACTTCTCTCTGTTATATACCTAGTATCCATTATAACTAATGTCTCTCCTGTTACATACCTAGTATCCATTATAACTAACTTCTCTCTGTTACATACCTAGTATCCATTATAACAAACTTCTCTCCTGTTACATACCTAGTATCCATTATAACTAACTTCTCTCCTGTTACATACCTAGTATCCAATATAACTAACTTCTCTCCTGCTACATACCTAGCATCCATTATAACTAACTTCTCTCCTGTTACATACCTAGTATCCATTATAACTTACTTCTCTCCTGTTACATACCTGGTATCCATTATAACCAACTTCTCTCTGTTATATACCTAGTATCCATTATAACTAATGTCTCTCCTGTTACATACCTAGTATCCATTATAACTAACTTCTCTCTGTTACATACCTAGTATCCATTATAACTAACTTCTCTCCTGTTACATACCTAGTATCCATTATAACTAACTTCTCTCCTGTTACATACCTAGTATCCATTATAACTAACTTCTCTCCTGTTACATACCTAGTATCCATTATAACTAACTTCTCTCCTGTTACATACCTAGTATCCATTATAACTTACTTCTTTCCTGCTACATACCTAGTATCCATTATAACTAACTTCTCCCCTGTTACATACCTAGTATCCATTATATCTAACTTCTCTCCTGTTACATACCTAGTATCCATTATAACTAACTTCTCTCCTGTTACATACCTAGTATCCATTATAACTAACTTCTCTCCTGTTACATACCTAGTATCCATTATAACTAACTTCTCGTGTTACATACCTAGTATCCATTATAACTAACTTCTCTCCTGTTAAATACCTAGTATTCATTATAACTAACTTCTCTCCTGTTACATACCTAGTATCCATTATAACTAACTTCTCTCCTGTTACATACCTAGTATCCATTATAACTAACTTCTCTCCTGTTACATACCTAGTATCCATTATAACTAACTTCTCCTGTTACATACCTAGTATCCATTATAACTAACTTCTCTCCTGTTACATACCTAGTATCCATTATAACTGACTTCTCTCTGTTACATACCTAGTATCCATTATAACTAACTTCTCTCCTGTTACATACCTAGTATCCATTATAACTAACATCTGTCCTGTTACATACCTAGTATCCATTATAACTAATGTCTCTCCTGTTACATACCTAGTATCCATTATAACTAACTTCTCCTGTTACATACCTAGTATCCATAGTAACTAACTTTTCCCGTGTTACATACCTAGTATCCATTATAACTAACTTCTCTCCTGTTACATACCTAGTATCCATTATAACTAACTTCTCTCCTGTTACATACCTAGTATCCATTATAACTAACGTCTCTCCTGTTACATACCTAGTATCCATTATAACGTACTTCTCTCCTGTTGCATACCTAGTATCCATTATAACTAACTTCTCTCTGTTACATACCTAGTATCCATTATAACTTACTTCTCTCCTGTTACATACCTGGTATCCATTATAACTAACCTCTCTGTTATATACCTAGTATCCATTATAACTAAAGACTCTCCTGTTACATACCTAGTATCCATTATAACTAACTTCTCTCTGTTACATACCTAGTATCCATTATAACTAACTTCTCTCCTGTTACATACCTAGTATCCATTATAACGTCTCTCCTGTTACATACCTAGTATCCATTATAACTAACTTCTCTCCTGTTACATACCTAGTATCCATTATAACTAACTTCTCTCCTGTTACATACCTAGTATCCATTATAACTAACTTCTCTCTGTTACATACCTAGTATCCATTATAACTAACTTCTCTCCTGTTACATACCTAGTATCCATTATAACTAACTTCTCTCCTGTTACATACCTAGCATCCATTATAACTAACTTCTCCTGTTACATACCTAGTATCCATTATAACTAACTCTCTCCTGTTACATACCTAGTATCCATTATAACTAACTTCTCTCCTGTTACATACCTAGTATCCATTATAACTAACTTCTGTTACATACCTAGTATCCATTATAACTAACTTCCTGTTACATACCTAGTATCCATTATAACTAACTTCTCTCCTGTTACATACCTAGTATCCATTATAACTAACTTCTCTCCTGTTACATACCTAGTATCCATTATAACTAACTTTTCTCCTGTTACATACCTAATATCCATTATAACTTACTTCTCTCCTGTTACATACCTAGTATCCATTATAACTAACCTCTCCTGTTACATACCTAGTATCCATTATAACTAACTTCTCTCTTCTTACATACCAAGTATCCAATATAACTAACTTCTCTCCTGCTACATACCTAGCATCCATTATAACTAACTTCTCTCCTGTTACATACCTAGTATCCATTATAACTAACTTCTCTCTGTTACATACCTAGTATCCATTATAACTAACCTCTCCTGTTACATACCTAGTATCCATTATAACTAACTTCTCTCCTGTTACATACCTAGTATCCATTATAACTAACTTCTCCTGCTACATACCTAGCATCCATTATAACTAACTTCTCTCCTGTTACATACCTAGTATCCATTATAACTAACTTCTCTCCTGTTACATAGCTAGTATCCATTATAACTAACCTCTCCTGTTACATACCTAGTATCCATTATAACTAACGTCTCTCCTGTTACATACCTAGTATCCATTATAACTAACTTCTCTCCTGTTACATACCTAGTATCCATTATAACTAACTTCTCTCTGTTACATACCTAGTATCCATTATAACTTACTTCTCCTGTTACATACCTAGTATCCATTATAACTAACTTCTCGTGTTACATACCTGGTATCCATTATAACTTACTTCTCTCCTGTTACATACCTAGTATCCGTTATAACTAACTTCTCTCCTGTTACATACCTAGTATCCATTATAACTAACTTCTCTCTGTTACATACCTAGTATCCATTATAACTAACTTCTCTCCTGTTACATACCTAGTATCCATTATAACTTACTTCTCCTGTTACATACCTAGTATCCATTATAACTAACTTCTCTCCTGTTACATACCTAGTATCCATTATAACTAACTTCTCTCCTGTTACATACCTAGTATCCATTATAACTAACTTCTCTCTGTTACATACCTAGTATCCATTATAACTAATGTCTCTCCTGTTACATACCTAGTATCCATTATAACTAACTTCTCTCCTGTTACATACCTAGTATCCATTATAACTAACTTCTCTCTGTTACATACCTAGTATCCATTATAACTAACTTCTCTCCTGTTACATACCTAGTATCCATTATAACTTCTCTCCTGTTACATACCTAGTATCCATTATAACTAACTTCTCTCCTGTTACATACCTAGTATCCATTATAACTAACTTCTCCTGTTACATACCTAGTATCCATTATAACTAACTTCTCTCCTGTTACATACCTAGTATCCATTATAACTTCTCTCCTGTTACATACCTAGTATCCATTATAACTAACTTCTCCTGTTACATACCTAGTATCCATTATAACTAACTTCTCCTGTTACATACCTAGTATCCATTATAACTAACTTCTCTCCTGTTACATACCTAGTATCCATTATAACTAACTTCTCTCCTGTTACATACCTAGTATCCATTATAACTAACTTCTCTCCTGTTACATACCTAGTATCCATTATAACTAACTTCTCCTGTTACATACCTAGTATCCAATATAATTAACTTTTTTCCTGCTACATACCTAGCATCCATTGTAACTAACTTCTCTCCTGTTACATACCTAGTATCCATTATAACTAACTTCTCTCCTGTTACATAGCTTGTATCCATTATAACTAACGTCTCTCCTGTTACATACCTAGTATCCATTATAACTTACTTCTCCTGTTACATACCTAGTATCCATTATAACTAACTTCTCTCCTGTTACATACCTAGTATCCATTATAACTAACTTCTCCTGTTACATACCTAGTATCCATTATAACTAACATCTGTCCTGTTACATACCTAGTATCCATTATAACTAACGTCTCCTGTTACATACCTAGTATCCATTTTAACTAACTTCTCTCCTGTTACATACCTAGTATCCATTATAACTTACTTCTCTCCTGTTACATACCTAGTATCCATTATAACTATCTTCTCTCCTGTTACATACATAGTATCCATTATAACTAACTTCTCTCCTGTTACATACCTAGTATCCATTATAACTAACTTCTCCTGTTACATACCTAGTATCCATTATAACTAACTTCTCTCCTGTTACATACCTAGTATCCATTATAACTAACTACTTCTCTCCTGTTACATACCTAGTATCCATTATAACTAACTCTCCTGTTACATACCTAGTATCCATTATAACTAACTTCTCTCCTGTTACATACCTAGTATCCATTATAACTAACTTCTCCTGTTACATACCTAGTATCCATTATAACTAACTTCTCTCCTGTTACATACCTAGTATCCATTATAACTAACTTCTCTCTCCTGTTACATACCTAGTATCCATTATAACTAACTTCTCCTGTTACATACCTAGTATCCATTATAACTAACTTCTCTCCTGTTACATACCTAGTATCCATTATAACTAACTTCTCCTGTTACATACCTAGTATCCATTATAACTAACTTCTCTCTGTTACATACCTAGTATCCATTATAACTAATGTCTCTCCTGTTACATACCTAGTATCCATTATAACTAACTTCTCTCCTGTTACATACCTAGTATCCATTATAACTAACTTCTCTCCTGTTACATACCTAGTATCCATTATAACTAACTTCTCTCCTGTTACATACCTAGTATCCATTATAACTAACTTCTCTCCTGTTACATACCTAGTATCCATTATAACTAACTTCTCTCCTGTTACATACCTAGTATCCATTATAACTTTCTCTCCTGTTACATACCTAGTATCCAATATAACTAACTTCTCTCCTGTTACATACCTAGTATCCATTATAACTAACTTCTCTCCTGTTACATACCTAGTATCCATTATAACTAACTTCTCTCCTGTTACATACCTAGTATCCATTATAACTAACTTCTCTCCTGTTACATACCTAGTATCCATTATAACTAACATCTCTCCTGTTACATACCTAGTATCCATTATAACTAACTTCTCTCCTGTTACATACCTAGTATCCATTATAACTAACTTCTCTCTGTTACATTCCTAGTATCCATTATAACTAACCTCTCCTGTTACATACCTAGTATCCATTATAACTAACTTCTCTCCTGTTACATACCTAGTATCCATTATAACTAACTTCTCTCCTGTTACATACCTAGTATCCATTATAACTAACTTCTCTCCTGTTACATACCTAGTATCCATTATAACTAACTTCTCTCCTGTTACATACCTAGTATCCATTATAACTAACTTCACTCCTGTTACATACCTAGTATCCATTATAACTAACTTCTCTGCTGTTACATACCTAGTATCCATTATAACTAACTTCTCTCCTGTTACATACCTAGTATCCATTATAACTAACTTCTCTCCTGTTACATACCTAGTATCCATTATAACTAACTTCTCTCCTGTTACATACCTAGTATCCATTATAACTAACTTCTCTCCTGTTACATACCTAGTATCCATTATAACTAACTTCTCTCCTGTTACATACCTAGTATCCATTATAACTAACTTCTCTCCTGTTACATACCTAGTATCCATTATAACTAACTTCTCTCCTGTTACATACCTAGTATCCATTATAACTAACTTCTCTCCTGTTACATACCTAGTATCAATTATAACTAACGTCTCTCCTGTTACAGACCTAGTATCCATTATAACTAACTTCTCTCCTGTTACATACCTAGTATCCATTATAACTAACTTCTCTCCTGTTACATACCTAGTATCCATTATAACTAACTTCTCTCCTGTTACATACCTGGTATCCATGATAACCAACTTCTCCTGTTACAGACCTAGTATCCATTATAACTAACTTCTCTCCTGTTACATACCTAGTATCCATTATAACTAACTTTTCTCCTGTTACATACCTAGTATCCATTATAACTAACTTCTCTCCTGTTACATACCTAGTATGCATTATAACTAACTTCTCTCCTGTTACATACCTAGTATCCATTATAACTAACTTCTCCTGTTACATACCTAGTATCCATTATAACTAACTTCTCCTGTTACATACCTAGTATCCATTATAACTTACTTCTCTCCTGCTACATACCTAGTATCCATTATAACTAACTTCTCTCTTTTACATACCTAGTATCCATTATATCTAACTTCTCCTGTTACATACCTAGTATCCATTATAACTAACTTCTCCTGTTACATACCTAGTATCCATTATAACTAACTTCTCTCTGTTGCATACCTAGTATCCATTATAACTAACTTCTCTCCTGTTACATACCTAGTATCCATTATAACTAACTTCTCTCCTGTTACATACCTAATATCCATTATAACTAACTTCTCTCCTGTTACATACCTAGTATCCATTATAACTAACATCTGTCCTGTTACATACCTAGTATCCATTATAACTAACGTCTCTCCTGTTACATACCTAGTATCCATTATAACTAACTTATCTCCTGTTACATACCTAGTATCCATTATAACTAACTTCTCTCCTGTTACATACCTAGTATCCATTATAACTAACTTCTCTCCTGTTACATACCTAGTATCCATTATAACTAACTTCTCTCCTGTTACATACCTGGTATCCATTATAACCAACTTCTCTACGGTTACATACCTAGTATCCATTATAACTAACTTCTCTCCTGTTACATACCTAATATCCATTATAACTAACTTCTCTCCTGTTACATAGCTAGTATCCATTATAACTAACTTCTCTCCTGTTACATACCTAGTATCCATTATAACTAACTTCTCTCCTGTTACATACCTAGTATCCATTATAACTAACTTCTCCTGTTACATACCTAGTATCCATTATAACTAACTTCTCTCCTGTTACATACCTAGTATCCATTATAACTAACTTCTCTCCTGTTACATACCTAGTATCCATTATAACTAACTTCTCCTGTTACATACCTAGTATCCATTATAACTTCTCTCCTGTTACATACCTAGTATCCATTATAACTAACTTCTCCTGTTACATACCTAGTATCCATTATAACTAACTTCTCTCCTGTTACATACCTAGTATCAATTATAACTTACTTCTCTCCTGTTACATACCTAGTATCCATTATAACTAACTTCTCTCCTGTTACATACCTAGTATCCATTATAGCTAACTTCTCTCTGTTACATACCTAGTATCCATTATAACTAACTTCTCTCCTGTTACATACCTAGTATGCATTATAACTAACGTGTCTCCTGTTACATACCCAGTATCCATTATAACTAACTTCTCTCCTGTTACATACCTAGTATCCATTATAACTAACTTCACTCAGTTACATACCTAGTATCCATTATAACCAACTTCTCTCCTGTTACATACCTATTATCCATTATAACTAACTTCTCTCCTGTTACATACCCAGTATCCATTCTAACTAACTTCTCTCTGTTACATACCTAGTATCCATTATAACTAACTTATCTCCTGTTACATACCTAGTATCCATTATAACTAACTTCTCTCCTGCTACATAGCTAGTATCCATTATAACTAACTTCTCTCCTGTTACATACCTAGTATCCATTATAACTAACTTCTCTCCTGTTACATACCTAGCATCCATTATAACTAACTTCTAGTATCCATTATAACTAACTTCTCCTGTTACATACCTAGTATCCATTATAACTAACTTCTCTCCTGTTACATACCTAGTATCCATTATAACTAACTTCTCTCCTGTTACATACCTAGTATCCATTATAACTAACTTCTCTCCTGTTACATACCTAGTATCCATTATAACTAACTTCTCTCTGTTACATACCTAGTATCCATTATAACTAACTTCTCTCCTGTTACATACCTAGTATCCATTATAACTAACTTCTCTCCTGTTACATACCTAGTATCCATTATAACTAACTTCTCCTGTTACATACCTAGTATCCATTATAACTAACTTCTCTCCTGTTACATACCTAGTATCCATTATAACTAACTTCTCCTGTTACATACCTAGTATCCATTATAACTAACTTCTCCTGTTACATACCTAGTATCCATTATAACTAACTTCTCCTGTTACATACCTAGTATCCATTATAACTAACTTCTCTCCTGTTACATACCTAGTATCCATTATAACTAACTTCTCCTGTTACATACCTAGTATCCATTATAACTAACTTCTCCTGTTACATACCTAGTATCCATTATAACTAACTTCTCCTGTTACATACCTAGTATCCATTATAACCAACTCTCCTGTTACATACCTAGTATCCATTATAACTAACTTCTCTCCTGTTACATACCTAGTATCCATTATAACTAACTTCTCTCCTGTTACATACCTAGTATCCATTATAACTAACTTCTCCTGTTACATACCTAGTATCCATTATAACTAACTTCTCTCCTGTTACATACCTAGTATCCATTATAACTAACTTCTCTCCTGTTACATACCTAGTATCCATTATAACTAACTTCCTCCTGTTACATACCTAGTATCCATTATAACTAACTTCTCCTGTTACATACATACCTAGTATCCATTATAACTAACTTCTCTCCTGTTACATACCTAGTATCCATTATAACCAACTTCTCTCCTGTTACATACCTAGTATCCATTATAACTAACTTCTCCTGTTACATACCTAGTATCCATTATAACTAACCTCTCCTGTTACATACCTAGTATCCATTATAACTAACTTCTCTCCTGTTACATACCTAGTATCCATTATAACTAACTTCTCTCCTGTTACATACCTAGTATCCATTATAACTAACTTCTCTCCTGTTACATACCTAGTATCCATTATAACTAACTTCTCTCCTGTTACATACCTAGTATCCATTATAACTAACTTCTCTCCTGTTACATACCTAGTATCCATTATAACTTACTTCTCTCCTGTTACATACCTAGTATCCATTATAACTTACTTCTCTCCTGTTACATACCTAGTATCCAATATAATTAACTTTTTTCCTGCTACATACCTAGCATCCATTGTAACTAACTTCTCGCCTTTTACATACCTGGTATCCATTATAACCAACTTCTCTCTGTTATATACCTAGTATCCATTATAACTAATGTCTCCTGTTACATACCCAGTATCCATTATAACTAACTTCTCCTGTTACATACCTAGTATCCATTATAACTAACTTCTCTCTGTTACATACCTAGTATCCATTATAACTAACTTCTCTCCTGTTACATACCTAGTATCCATTATAACTAACTTCTCTCCTGTTACATACCTAGTATCCATTATAACTAACTTCTCTCCTGTTACATACCTAGTATCCATTATAACTAACTTCTCTCTGTTACATACCTAGTATCCATTATAACTTCTCTCCTGTTACATACCTAGTATCCATTATAACTAACTTCTCTCCTGTTACATACCTAGTATCCATTATAACTAACTTCTCTCTGTTACATACCTAGTATCCATTATAACTAACTTCTCCTGTTACATACCTAGTATCCATTATAACTAACTTCTCTCCTGTTACATACCTAGTATCCATTATAACTAACTTCTCCTGTTACATACCTAGTATCCATTATAACTTCTCCGGTTACATACCTAGTATCCATTATAACTAACTTCTCTCTGTTACATACCTAGTATCCATTATAACTAACTTTCTCCTGTTACATACCTAGTATCCATTATAACTAACTTCTCTCCTGTTACATACCTAGTATCCATTATAACTAACTTCTCTCCTGTTACATACCTAGTATCCATTATAACTAACTTCTCCTGTTACATACCTAGTATCCATTATAACTAACTTCTCTCCTGTTACATACCTAGTATCCATTATAACTAACTTCTCCTGTTACATACCTAGTATCCATTATAACTAACTTCTCTCCTGTTACACACCTAGTATCCATTAAAACTAACTTCTCTCCTGTTACATACCTAGTATCCATTATAACTAACTTCTCTCCTGTTACATACCTAGTATCCATTATAACTAACTTTCTCCTGTTACATACCTAGTATCCATTATAACTAACTTCTCTCCTGTTACATACCTAGTATCCATTATAACTTACTCTCCTGTTACATACCTAGTATCCATTATAACTAACTTCTCTCCTGTTACATACCTAGTATACATTCTAACTAACTTCTCTCCTGTTACATAACTCGTATCCATTATAACTAACTCTCCTGTTACATACCTAGTATCCATTATAACTAACTTCTCTCCTGTTACATACCTAGTATCCATTATAACTAACTTCTCTCCTGTTACATACCTAGTATCCATTATAACTAACTTTCTCCTGTTACATACATAGTATCCATTATAAATTACTTCTCACCTGTTACATTACTAGTATCCATTATAACTAACTTCTCTCCTGTTACATACCTAGTATCCATTATAACTAACTTCTCCTGTTACATACCTAGTATCCATTATAACTAACTTTCTCTTTACATATACCAATCCATTATAACCAACTTTCTCCTGTTACATACCTAGTATCCATTATAACTAACGCCTCTCCTGTTACATACCTAGTATCCATTATAACTTACTTCTCTCCTGTTACATACTTAGTATCCATTATAACTAACTTCTCGCCTGTTACATACCTAGTATCCATTATAACTAACTTCTCTCTGTTACATACCTAGTATCCATTATAACTAACTTCTCCTGTTACATACCTAGTATCCATTATAACTAACTTCTCTCCTGTTACATACCTAGTATCCATTATAACTTACTTCTCTCCTGTTACATACCTAGTATCCATTATAACTGACTTCTCTCTGTTACATACCTAGTATCCATTATAACTAACTTCTCTCCTGTTACATACCTAGTGTCCATTATAACCAACTTCTCCTGTTACATACCTAGTATCCATTATAACTAACATCTGTCCTGTTACATACCTAGTATCCATTATAACTAATGTCTCTCCTGTTACATACCTAGTATCCATTATAACTAACTTATCTCCTGTTACGTACCTAGTATCCATTATAACTAACTTCTCTCTGTTACATACCTAGTATCCATTATAACTAACTTCTCTCCTGTTACATACCTAGTATCCATTATAACTAACTTCTCCTGTTACATACCTAGTATCCATTATAACTAACTTCTCTCCTGTTACATACCTAGTATCCATTATAACTAACTTCTCTCCTGTTACATACCTAGTATCCATTATAACCAACTTCTCTCCTGTTACATACCTGGTATCCATTATAACCAACTTCTCTCCTGTTACATACCTATTATCCATTATAACTAACTTCTCTCCTGTTACATACCCAGTATCCATTATAACTAACTTCTCTCTGTTACATACCTAGTATCCATTATAACTAACTTATCTCCTGTTACATACCTAGTATCCATTATAACTAACTTCTCTCCTGTTACATACCTGGTATCCATTATTACCAACTTCTCTACTGTTACATACCTAGTATCCATTATAACTAACTTCTCTCCAGTTACATACCTAATATCCATTATAACTAACTTCTCTCCTGTTACATACCTAGCATCCATTATAACTAACTTCTCTCCTGTTACATACCTAGTATCCATTATAACTAACTTCACTCAGTTACATACCTAGTATCCATTATAACCAACTTCTCTCCTGTTACATACCTAGTATCCATTATAACCAACTTCTCTCCTGTTACATACCTAGTATCCATTATAACCAACTTCTCCTGTTACATACCTAGTATCCATTATAACTAACTTCTCCTGTTACATACCTAGTATCCATTATAACTAACTTCTCTCCTGTTACATACCTAGTATCCATTATAACTAACTTCTCTCCTGTTACATACCTAGTATCCATTATAACTAACTTCTCTCCTGTTACATACCTAGTATCCATTATAACTAACTTCTCTCCTGTTACATACCTAGTATCCATTATAACTAACTTCTCTCCTGTTACATACCTAGTATCCAATATAACTAACTTCTCTCCTGCTACATACCTAGCATCCATTATAACTAACTTCTCTCTTGTTACATACCTAGTATCCATTATAACTAACTTCTCTCCTGCTACATACCTAGCATCCATTATAACTAACTTCTCTCCTGTTACATACCTAGTATCCATTATAACTAACTTCTCTCCTGTTACATAGCTAGTATCCATTATAACTAACGTCTCTCCTGTTACATACCTAGTATCCATTATAACTAACTTCTCTCCTGTTACATACCTAGTATCCATTATAACTTACTTCTCTCCTGTTACATACCTAGTATCCATTATAACTAACTTCTCTCCTGTTACATACCTAGTATCCATTATAACTAACTTCTCCTGTTACATACCTAGTATCCATTATAACTAACTTCTCTCCTGTTACATACCTAGTATCCATTATAACTAACTTCTCTCCTGTTACATACCTAGTATCCATTATAACTAACTTCTCTCCTGTTACATACCTAGTATCCATTATAACTAACTTCTCCTGTTACATACCTAGTATCCATTATAACTAACTTCTCTCCTGTTACATACCTAGTATCCATTATAACTAACTTCTCTCCTGTTACATACCTAGTATCCATTATAACTTACTTCTCTCCTGTTACATACCTAGTATCCAATATAATTAACTTTTTTCCTGCTACATACCTAGTATCCATTATAACTTACTTCTCTCCTGTTACATACCTAGTATCCATTTTAACTAACTTCTCTCCTGTTACATACCTAGTATCCATTATAACTTACTTCTCCTGTTACATACCTAGTATCCATTATAACTAACTTCTCCTGTTACATACCTAGTATCCATTATAACTAACTCTCCTGTTACATACCTAGTATCCATTATAACTAACTTCTCTCCTGTTACATACCTAGTATCCATTATAACTTACTTCTCTCCTGTTACATACCTAGTATCCGTTAAAACTGACTTCTCTCTGTTACATACCTAGTATCCATTATAACTAACATCTGTCCTGTTACATACCTAGTATCCATTATAACTAACGTCTCTCCTGTTACATACCTAGTATCCATTATAACTAACTTATCTCCTGTTACGTACCTAGTATCCATTATAACTAACTTCTCTCCTGTTACATACCTAATATCCATTATAACTAACTTCTCTCCAATTACATACATAGTATCCATTATAACTAAATTCTCTCCTGTTACATACCTAGTATCCATTACAACTAACTTCTCTCCTGTTACATACCTAGTATCCATTATAACTAACTTCACTCTGTTACATACCTAATATCCATTATAACTTACTTCTCTCCTGATACATACCTAGTATCCATTATAACTAAATTCTCTCCTGTTACATACCTAGTATCCATTATAACTAACTTCTCTCCTGTTACATACCTAGTATCCATTATAACTAACTTCTCTCCTGTTACATACTTAGTATCCATTATAACTAACTTCTCTCCTGTTACATACCTAGTATCCATTATAACTTGCTTCTCTCCTGTTACATACCTGGTATCCATTATAACCACTTATCTCTGTTATATACCTAGTATCCATTATAACTAATGTCTCTCCTGTTACATACCTAGTATCCATTATAACTAACTTCTCTCTGTTACATACCTAGTATCCATTATAACTAACTTCTCTCCTGTTACATACCTAGTATCCATTATAACTAACTTCTCTCCTGTTACATACCTAGTATCCATTATAACTAACTTTTCTCCTGTTACATACCTAGTATCCATTATAACTTACTTTTCTCCTGCTACATACCTAGTATCCATTATAACTAACTTCTCTCCTGTTACATATCTAGTATTCATTATAGCTTACTTCTCTCCTGTTACATACCTAGTATCCATTATAACTAACTTCTCTCCTGTTACATACCTAGTATCCATTATAACTAACTTCTCTCTGTTACATACCTAGTATCCATTATAACTAACTTCTCTCCTGTTACATACCTGGTATCCATTAAAACCAACTTCTCTCCTGTTACATACCTATTATCCATTATAACTAACTTCTCTCCTGTTACATAGCTAGTATCCATTATAACTAACTTCTCTCCTGTTACATACCCAGTATCCATTATAACTAACTTCTCTCCTGTTACATACCTAGTATCCATTATAACTAACTTCTCTCTGTTACATACCTAGTATCCATTATAACCAACTTCTCTCCTGTTACATACCTGGTATCCATTATAACCAACTTCTCTCCTGTTACATACCTATTATCCATTATAACTAACTTCTCTCCTGTTACATACCCAGTATCCATTATAACTAACTTCTCTCTGTTACATACCTAGTATCCATTATAACTAACTTATCTCCTGTTACATACCTAGTATCCATTATAACTAACTTCTCTCCTGTTACATACCTGGTATCCATTATAACCAACTTCTCTCCTGTTACATACCTATTATCCATTATAACTAACTTCTCTCCTGTTACATACCCAGTATCCATTATAACTAACTTCTCTCCAGTTACATACCTAATATCCATTATAACTAACTTCTCTCCTGTTACATACCTAGCATCCATTATAACTAACTTCTTTCTGTTACATACCTAGTATCCCTTATAACTTACTTCTCTCCTGTTACATTCCTAGTATCCATTATAACTAACTTTTCCCCTGTTACATACCTAGTATCCATTATAACTAACTTCTCTCCTGTTACATACCTAGTATCCATTATTACTAACTTCTCTCCTGTTACATAGCTAGTATCCATTATAACTAACTTCTCTCCTGTTACATACCTAGTATCCATTATAACTAACTTCACTCTGTTACATACCTGGTATCCATTATAACCAACTTCTCTCTGTTATATACCTAGTATCCATTATAACTAATGTCTCTCCTGTTACATACTTAGTATCCATTATAACTAACTTCTCTCTGTTACATACCTAGTATCCATTATAACTAACTTCTCTCCTGTTAAATACCTAGTATTCATTATAACTAACTTCTCTCCTGTTACATACCTAGTATCCAATATAACTAACTTCTCTCCTGCTACATACCTAGCATCCATTATAACTAACTTCTCTCCTGTTACATACCTAGTATCCATTATAACTAACTTCTCTCCTGTTACATAGCTAGTATCCATTATAACTAACTTCTCTCCTGTTACATACCTAGTATCCATTATAACTAACTTCTCTCCTGTTACATACCTAGTATCCATTATAACTAACTTCTCTCCTGTTACATACCTAGTATCCATTATAACTTACTTCTCTCCTGTTACATACCTAGTATCCATTATAACTAACTTCTCTCCTGTTACATACCTAGTATCCATTATAACTAACTTCTCTCCTGTTACATACCTAGTATCCATTATAACTAACATCTGTCCTGTTACATACCTAGTATCCATTATAACTAACGTCTCTCCTGTTACATACCTAGTATCCATTATAACTAACTTCTCTCCTGTTACATACCTAGTATCCATTATAACTAACTTCTCTCCTGTTACATACCTAGTATCCATTATAACTAACTTCTCTCTGTTACATACCTAGTATCCATTATAACTAACTTCTCTCCTGTTACATACCTAGTATCCATTATAACTAACTTCTCTCCTGTTACATACCTAGCATCCATTATAACCAACTTCTCTCTGTTACATACCTAGTATCCATTATAACTAACTTCTCTCCTGTTACATACCTAGTATCCATTATAACTAACTTCTCTCCTGTTACATACCTAGTATCCATTATAACTAACTTCTCTCCTGTTACATACCTAGTATCCATTATAACTAACTTCTCTCCTGTTACATACCTAGTATCCATTATAACTAACTTCTCTCCTGTTACATACCTAGTATCCATTATAACTAACCTCTCCTGTTACATACCTAGTATCCATTATAACTAACTTCTCTCCTGTTACATACCTAGTATCCATTATAACTAACTTCTCTCCTGTTACATACCTAGTATCCATTATAACTAACTTCTCTCCTGTTACATACCTAGTATCCATTATAACTAACTTCTCTCCTGTTACATACCTAATATCCATTATAACTAACTTCTCTCCTGTTACATACCTAGTATCCATTATAACTAACTTCTCTCCTGTTACATACCTAGTATCCATTATAACTTACTTCTCTCCTGTTACATACCTAGTATCCATTATAACTAACTTCTCCTGTTACATACCTAGTATCCATTATAACTAACTTCTCTCCTGTTACATACCTAGTATCCATTATAACTTACTTCTCTCCTGTTACATACCTGGTATCCATTATAACCAACTTCTCTCTGTTATATACCTAGTATCCATTATAACTAATGTCTCTCCTGTTACATACCTAGTATCCATTATAACTAAATTCTCTCTGTTACATACCTAGTATCCATTATAACTAACTTCTCTCCTGTTAAATACCTAGTATTCATTATAACTAACTTCTCTCCTGTTACATACCTAGTATCCAATATAACTAACTTCTCTCCTGATCCATTATAACTAACTTCTCTCCTGTTACATACCTAGTATCCATTATAACTAACTTCTCTCCTGTTACATACCTAGTATCCATTATAACTAACTTCTCTCCTGTTACATACCTAGTATCCATTATAACTAACTTCTCTCCTGTTACATAGCTAGTATCCATTATAACTAACGTCTCTCCTGTTACATACCTAGTATCCATTATAACTTACTTCTCTCCTTCTCTCCTGTTACATACCTAGTATCCATTATAACTAACTTCTCTCCTGTTACATACCTAGTATCCATTATAACTTACTTCTCTCCTGTTACATACCTAGTATCCATTATAACTGACTTCTCTCTGTTACATACCTAGTATCCATTATAACTAACTTCTCCTGTTACATACCTAGTATCCATTATAACTAACTTCTCTCCTGTTACATACCTAGTATCCATTATAACTAACTTCTCTCCTGTTACATACCTAGTATCCATTATAACTAACTTCTCTCCTGTTACATACCTAGTATCCATTATAACTAACTTATCTCCTGTTACATACCTAGTATCCATTATTCCTGTTACATACCTAGTATCCATTATAACTAACTTATCTCCTGTTACATACCTAGTATCCATTATAACTAACTTCTTTCCTGTTACATACCTAGTATCCATTATAACTAACTTCTCTCCTGTTACATACCTGGTATCCATTATAACTAACTTCTCTCCTGCTACATACCTAGTATCCATTATAACTAACTTTTCTCCTGTTACATACCTAGCATCTATTATAACTAACTTCTCTCCTGTTACATACCTGGTATCCATTTAACTAACTTCTCTCCTGTTACATACCTGGCTTCCATTATAACTAACTTCTCTCCTGCTACATACCTAGCATCCATTATAACTAACGTCTCTCCTGTTACATATCTAGTATCCATTATAACTAGCTTATCTCCTGTTACATACCTAGTATCCATTATAACTAACTTATCTCCTGTTACATACCTAGTATCCATTATAACTAACTTCTCTCCTGTTACATACCTAGTATCCATTATAACTAACTTCTCTCCTGTTACATACCTAGTATCCATTATAACTAACTTCTCTCCTGCTACATACCTAGTATCCATTATAACTAACTTCTCTCCTGTTACATACCTAGCATCCATTATAACTAACTTCTCTCCTGTTACATACCTGGTATTCATTATAACTAACTTCTCTTCTGTTACATACCTGGCATCCATTATAACTAACTTCTCTCCTGCTACATACCTAGCATCCATTATAACTAACTTCTCTCCTGTTACATACCTAGTATCCATTATAACTTACTTCTCTCCTGTTACATAGCTAGTATCCATTATAACTAACTTCTCTCCTGTTATATACCTAGTATCCATTATAACTAACTTCTCTCCTGTTACATACCCAGTATCCATTATAACTAACTTCTCTCCTGTTACATACCTGGTATCCATTATAACTAACTTCTCTCTGTTACATACCCAGTATCCATTATAACTAACTTCTCTCCTGTTACATACCTGGTATCCATTATAACTAACTTCTCTCCTGTTATATACATAGTATCCATTATAACTAACTTCTCTCCTGTTACATACCTGGTATCCATTATAACCAACTTCTCTCCTGTTACATACTTGGTATCCATTATAACTAACTTCTCTCCTGTTACATACCTAGTATCCATTATAACTAACTTATCTCATGTTACATACCTAGTATCCATTATAACTAACTTCTCTCTGTTACATACCTAGTATCCATTATAACTTACTTCTCTCCTGTTACATACCTAGTATCCATTATAACTAACTTCTCCCCTGTTACATACCTAGTATCCATTATAACTAACTTCTCTCCTGTTACATTCTTAGTATCCATTATTACTAACTTCTCTCCTGTTACATAACTAGTATCCATTATAACTAACTTCTCTCCTGTTACATTCCTCGTATCCATTATAACTAACTTCTCTCTGTTACATACCTAGTATCCATTATAACTTACTTCTCTCCTGTTACATACCTAGTATCCAGTATAACTAACTTCCCTCCAGTTACATACATAGTATCCATTATAACTAAATTCTCTCCTGTTACATACCTAGTATCCATTATAACTAACTTCTCTCCTGTTACATACCTAGTATCCATTATAACTAAATTCTCTCTGTTACATACCTAATATCTATTATAACTTACTTCTCTCCTGTTACATACCTAGTATCCATTATAACTAACTTATCTCCTGTTACATACCTAGTATCCATTATAACTAACTTCTCTCCTGTTACATACCTAGTATCCATTATAACTAACTTCTCTCCTGTTACATATCTAGTATCCATTATAACTAACTTCTCTCCTGTTACATACCTAGTATCCATTATAACTTACTTCTCTCCTGTTACATACCTAGTATCCATTATAACTAATGTCTCTCCTGTTACATACCTAGTATCCATTATAACTAACTTTTCTCCTTTTATATACCTAGTATACATTGGAATTAACTTCTCTCCTGTTACATACCTAGTATCTATTATAACTAATTTCTCTCCTGTTCATACCTAGTGTCCATTATAACTAACTTCTCTCTGTTACATACCTAGTATCCATTATAACTAACGTCTCTCCTGTTACATACCTAGTATCCATTATAACTAACTTCTCTCCTGTTCATACCTAGTATCCATTATAACTAACTTCTCTCCTGTTATATACCTAGTATCCATTATAACTAACTTCTCTCCTGTTACATACCTAGTATCCATTATAACTAACTTCTCTCCTGTTATATACCTAGTATCCATTATAACTTTCTTCTCCCTTTATGTTTTTTTTCCTCCAGTTGTGCATACTTCTTTTACCTAATTTCTCTACCTCCGTCTGTGCCTTGCTGGACTCCAAAGACCAACTTTACTCACCTACCTAACCCTGCTTGTGTAGCTCCTCACCTGGGTAACCAAAGTACCCCCTGGATTGAAAGCCAAGTTAAACTAAGATTGTATGTCATATGTCAAATAATATATCTTCTCCTAAATGTATATGTTAGCGTTGTGATATTTGCTAGGTGTCCAATTTAAACTGCCATATCAGCCAGCAGCCATACCCCCCTCTGCTTGCTTTTCTTGTACTCCATTTCCTCTTTCCCTAGTCATCCCAGCCTTTCCAGTATTTCTAACTCCCTCAAGCCTTTCCCTTCTAAACTACTTTTTCTTTTTTTTTCTTCTCCAACCATCTACTGTAGTCTCCACTCTGTGTAATTACAGGTTTTGACCACTAGATGGCTGTCTTCACCCACTTCTAATTTCACTTACTTCAATACTTTCCTCTCATTATAAACTATTTATTCTTACTTCACTCGTACTGCTCTACCTTCCGCTTACTATAGTCTTTTAACCCTAGTATCTAGCCCTCTTCTTCTTCATCTCTAGTCCTATACAAGCCCTTACTCTCCCTTTTGCCTCTCAGTTTTTCCTTTCCTTACACTCACTACCACTGCCTTTTTTCTTACCTTCCCTTGGTCTTACTTACCTTCCTTTGGGTCTGCCCTGCTCCGTTCGCCCTGTGGGCTCACTCCGCTCCACTCCCTACCCCCAATTTCCACCCACCCCCAGTGGTCCAGACCATATACCTCTGTAACCACTCCCCCTCCAATTATCATCCTATCTCTTACATCCTTAACTTACGAACCACACCTCCTAAATCTACAATTCCTTAATTAATCTAATTACCTTTTTTAGCCTACTCCCTCACCTCCCTACACCACATCCTGCACTGATTAGTTTCTATAGCACTCTCTCTTACAACCAATTCTATTTACTTAATTAGACATTTCCTCCCTTCTCAACCTCTTATAGCACTCTCTCCTTTTACTTAGTACACTCCCACAACCTACTCTAACCACTTATCTACACAGCCCAATGGCCCCAACACACAAGTCTATACTCACAAACATACTACTCTTAACTACAACTCTTGCTTCTCTTACAATACCATACACTCTAACCTTCTTCAAACATTTTTCTCTTCCTGAACAACACCACCACTACCATCAAACTCTACCATCTTTTTTCATCTACTCCCTCAACCACAGTAACCTCCACCTCTATCTATATATTACAAAAATATCACAGAGCTACCAATCTTACTTACTTCCTTATCAAAAAAACCTCAAATAATTACGACAAATGTCTTAAGTTTGCACAATATCCTCATCTACACCCCCTATTAGATGGTGATATTCACCCAAACCCTGGCCTTGTTACTGATAATCCCAATAACCTTCACAACCAAACATTGCCTATTTTCGCTACCTTATCTAAATCACCTAACTCCCTCCTGATAGCTCACCTTAACATTTGAAGTATAAACATTAAAATCACCCACCTACATGCACTCTTAAATGTGCACTCATTTGATATTCTCTGTATTACAGAGACATGGCTAAAGCCCTCAACTCTGGACCAGGAGATTACCCCTCCTGGATATAATATCCTAAGATGTGACCATAAAACCAAAAAGGGTGGAGGTATAGCCATTTTGTACAAATCTAAACTCCAAGTATCACCCTTCAATATACTCCTACCATCAGATACCAATTCAGAAACCCTTACTGCCAAACTTCAAATAAACAACTCTAAATCTATCTATCTAATTTGCACATATCTCCCCCCTGGAAATAATACCAATACTCTTGAAAACTTACTTAGTTACCTCTCTACCCATCTATGTTAGGAGACCATTGTATTAGGTGACTTTAATACAGACTGGGTTACCTGCAGTTCCCCTTATCCTACTAATCACATAAATCTTTATGGATTCTCACAAATTATAACCACTCCTACTAGAATCCATAAGCCAAGCAGTAAGAAAACCACCCTAGACTGGATCGTTATCAACAGCCACCTTGATACCTATAAACCAGGAACCCTTCCTGACGATATCAGTGACCACATGCTAACCTACATTATTAAACAAAGAGTCCATATCCCAACTACTAATAATTTTAAAACTTCTTGCTCCAAAAAAATTTTTAAACCAGAGAGCTTCCTAAATGAACTGAAAGCATGTGACTAGTCACCAATGTCTCATCTTCAACTTGATGAAGCAGTGACCTACTTTTTAACACTAAATTTCTTCACATCCTGGATTACCATGCCCCCTATCGCTCTTCCTAAATAAGAATCAAAATTGCCCCCTGGCTCACAAAACAAACTAGGCAAAACATCCTCCTTAGAAATAAAATCTGGGCTAAATGGAGAGCCTCCAAATGTCCATCAGATCACCTTTACTTTAAACAGTTAAGAAATGCCACCGAGAAAGATATTCTTAGAGACAAAAAAGAGTATTACCTTCATCTCCAACAAACCCATCAACAAAAACCACAAAAATTCTGGTCAGGTATAAACAAACTTCTTCAGCCAGGGCACTCTTCAACTCCTGCCCCAGCAGGATTCAACCATAATAACTCCAACCAGATTCCCGACGCCTTTAATAACTACTTTACTGAAGCCATTCAAACCCTAGCCAATACTCTACCACCTATGACCACTTCCCCTCTAAATTCCACTAACAATTCTTCTCCTACCTTTCAAATACAACCTGTACCTACATCTCTAATCTGCAACCTCCTTCAAAAACTAAAACATTGCACCCCATCTGCTGACTGTCTGCCAGCTGAATACCTGCAAATTGCAGCAAAAGCCATAGCCTATCCCATCTTCATCCTTATAAATAAAACTATTTTAGAAAGCAAAATCCCTGCCATATGGAAAGTATCCCACATCATCCCATTACATAAAGGTGGGTCATCTACTGAGCTCTCCAACTTTCAGCCTATTGCCTTACTCTCTCCAATAGCTAAGATAATGGAAAAGTGCATTCACAAAAAACTACTTGACCACCTACTCCAAAATAATCTACTTGCCAACTGCCAACATGGCTTCAGGCCAGTCCATAGAACAACCACTGCCCTGCTATCCTTTTCTGACCATAAATAAAAATCGTAACAATAACGCGTTTTCCTCTGCACTATTTATTGACCCTTCAAAAGCCTTTGATATGGTGAACCATAACATACTTATAGACATACTAAAAGCACAATCACGTGATCCACTAGCATTACAATGGTTTAAATCCTATCTGGAAAACAGACAGCAAAAAGTACTTTAGGATAATAATCTTTCTACTTCCCTCCCTGTGAACATTGGAGTACCCCAAGGCTATATCTTAGGACCTCTACTCTTTTTATTGTTTATTAACGATCTAGATACCAAAATTCCTCAAGCCACCTGCATACAATATGCAGATGACTCTACTTTAATTTGTTCAGGCAAGACCATAGCCTCTCTCCAGTCCCTCACTCAAACTGTATTCAACAGTGTTGAAAATTGGTTCATGCAACACTGCCTCCTCCTGAACCCCCCCAAAATATATTGCTCTTTGCTCCAACTCTAAAATCACCTCAACTATACTTCACAATAACCTCAAACAATGCAACTAACATAACCCCAGACACTACAACCCGTCTACTAGGAGTAACAATTGATAACAACCTTAGCTATGATGACCACATTAATTCTACAATAAAGTCTGTTAACAGAAAACTAGGCACCCTTTACAGAATCAAACCCTTCCTTACCCTTTCAGCCAGAATGACTATTGCCCAGACCCACCTTATCTCTACCCTGTTCTATGCTTCTGCGATATATATACCAATCTATCTATAAACAACTTACCAAACTTTCCACCAGTTATAATAATATAGCCAGATTTGCAACTGGCGCCCCATTTAGAACTCACCACTGTCTCAACCTCAAACAACTGGGATGGCTACAACTGCAAAATCAACTACTTTGTCAACAACTTGTTATCACCCAAAAGATCCTTTATCACCCTAACAAAACCCCTATCCTCACTAATCTGATTACACCCTACAAAAATCTTGAAACACTACGCCTAGCTAATAAGCTCCTTGTTTCCACTATTAAGTCAAAAAACAAAGCCGGGGACTCGCTATTCTCCAACATAGTAGGTAAAAACTGGAACCAGCTTCCTACTGAACTTTTCACCCTTGCTTCAACTTTACAATTTAACAAACATCTTAAAGAACATCTTAAATCTCACTGGCTTTGTCCCTGCTCTAACCCTGACTGACATCTCATTCCCCTTCTTGCTCTCTCTACACTTCTCTTCCACACTATTCTTTGATGCCTACTTTGTAATTTATAATCTTCTTCATACTACAAAAAAATGTTATTTTTGTTTCTCTCTCTGTATTTTGATATTAACTTCAAACTACTAAACGACTTATTACAATTTTGTTCTGACCAATGCAGCCAATGTACTGTAATTTACTTGACTACTACTATATATTGTATTCTTTGTCACTGCTAGTGCTTGGAGCTTTCCTCCCCAGGCCTCTACTGAAAATGGACATATATCCAGTTAGACTAGCCCGGTCAACAAATGTAAAATAAATAAATAATAAATACATGTTATTCTGCTTTTTTAATAGGTCATGCAACTGCTGCCTCACTATCACAACCACAGTGTCTCACTCACAACCACAGGGGCTGAGATTATGAATACTGGAGTCTGACTGCCATGCGTCTGTCATTAATTCTGATAATATCCCTTACTGTCTCTCTCACCACAATTCCTACACATTTCTAGCCTACCCTCCACCCTTAGTAGTAGATAGTAGATTCTAGATTCTGGATCCCAAGTCAAGTGGCTTTGCTGCACTGTCTCCTGGATACATAGTCCATAGTCCGTATCATCATGTCATCCACTTCCAAGCTGCAACCTGTCAGTGAACCTAATTTTCAGTTGATGTTTGGTTGGTTGGTTTTATGTCCAGCTTTCACTCAACAGAGCTATCCTAGGTAACCCAGGATGGGCAAGCAGTAGCTTATTTACCCAGGGTTGCTGGGCCTTATTGTGGGCACTATGGTGGGCATGCACAGGTCCCTGCATCAGAGTAGGCCAGGTCCTAAACCCACTTGCCACTGCTGTGATCTGTGTGTTCTCCTATCTCAAGGATACTTCCCACTGCCCACCAAAGTAGATGCCCAAAGCTGTTAGTCTGTACAACTCTTCCCCCTGTAGGGCACAGTGTAGAGTCTGTGCTGCTGCCCACAGCTCCATTCATTGGTGAGTTTGAGATGGAAACACTCAGCATGTTTTTCGGACATGGGAGAAACCCCACAGAGACACAGGGAGAACATACAAACTCCAAACAGGCATTGGTCAGAGGTCAGCATTGAACCTTGTACCTTGTGCATGGTAGGCAAAGACCTTAACCACTAAACCATCTGGTCTCTTTTCTCTCAGAGTCTTGAACAAAAATTGTCCTTTTCTAGAAAAGGAAAGGTTAGAAGAGAATATTTCAGAAGACAGACAGTCTGAGGTACTGAAACTGAACATATTGGTGGAAAATATATTATTATGGATATAACTGAAGATGTGCTTAGTATCGAAAAGAATGAAGAGAATGAGCTAAGGAATGTTATACAAACAGGAAGTGTTACAATGAATGAGATAGGGAATGTTATACAAACAGGAAGTGTTACAGTGAATGAGATAGGGAATGTTATACAAACAGGAAGTGTTACAGTGAATGAGATGGAATGTTTTACAAACAGGAAGTGTTACAGTGAATGAGATAGGGAATGTTATACAAACAGGAAGTGTTACAGTGAATGAGATAGGGAATGTTATACAAACAGGAAGTGTTACAGTGAATGAGACAGAATGTTTTACAAACAGTAAGTGTTACAGTGAATGAGATAGGGAATGTTATACAAACAGGAAGTGTTACAGTGAATGAGATAGGGAATGTTATACACACAGGAAGTGTTACAGTAAATGAGATAGGGAATGTTACACAAACAGGAAGTGTTACAATGAATGAGATAGGGAATGTTATACAAACAGGAACTATTACAGTGAATGAGATAGGGAATGTTATACAAACAGGAAGTGTTACAGTGAATGAGACGGAATGTTTTACAAACGGGAAGTGTTACAGTGAATGAGACGGAATGTTTTACAAACAGGAAGTGTTACAGTGAATGAGATGGAATGTTTTACAAACAGGAAGTGTTACAGTGAATGAGATAGGGAATGTTATACAAACAGGAAGTGTTACAGTGAATGAGACAGAATGTTTTACAAACAGTAAGTGTTACAGTGAATGAGATAGGGAATGTTATACAAACAGGAAGTGTTACAGTGAATGAGATAGGGAATGTTATACAAACAGGAAGTGTTACAGTGAATGAGATAGGGAATGTTACACAAACAGGAAGTGTTACAATGAATGAGATAGGGAATGTTATACAAACAGGAACTATTACAGTGAATGAGATAGGGAATGTTATACAAACAGGAAGTGTTACAGTGAATGAGACGGAATGTTTTACAAACGGGAAGTGTTACAGTGAATGAGACGGAATGTTTTACAAACAGGAAGTGTTACAGTGAATGAGATGGAATGTTTTACAAACAGGAAGTGTTACAGTGAATGAGATAGGGAATGTTATACAAACAGGAAGTGTTACAGTGAATGAGACGGAATGTTTTACAAACAGGAAGTGTTACAGTGAATGAGAAGGAATGCTTTACAAACAGGAAGTGTTACAGTGAATGAGATAGGGAATGTTATACAAACAGAAACTATTACAGTGTAAGATAAAAAAAAACAGATATGCAGCATTAGAAACAGAAGAAGGTGAAGAGGGAGAATTTGAGTCAGGAGAAAAACAAGATGAAAATTAATAAATCTTTGAAGAGGGTGCATGGATGAAAACAAAAAATTTAAACTGGAAATAAAGATTAAAAAAAGGAAAGTGATGACTACAGAATTTTAGCATTAAATGTAAACATAATTCAAAATTATATTTGAGGTGCAGTCCTGATTGAATGGTGTAAAAAATTAAGTATGAATGTTATGTGTCTGTTAGATACAAGATGTGTAAAGGAAGAAAAATAGAAAAGAATTAAGGCAATATGGGATAATAGCATATATGGCCAGTGGGGTGATACAGATTCAGGAAAAGGATTGTTTTTAAATTGAAGAGATAACAATAGTGGATGTGACACTACTACTGCTGTCACATCCACTATTGTTATCTCTTCAGTTTACAGTACCTTTAACACTAGAGGTACCTTAGTACTCACTTTTAATTTCTCCAAGTGTTTTGAGTTTCTAATACTATGACAGGAATGGACCCAATTCCTAAGTCAAAGTACAATTAAAGTTCAAGAAATTAGTATTGTTTCACTCTTTGATCTCAGTCAGTAGTGGTCTTCATAGCATCCGCAATGTGCCGAGTAAAGACTCCTTCTGCATTTCATATGGAGCTATATGTATCAGTAGCATATCTAAATACGATTGTAGACTCTTTTTTATAAGACCTGTTGCTCCTAGGAGTTTTGGAACAGCCTGGGTATCTTCCACATTCCTCTTGTTTCTGTCTGCAAATCCTGATATTTTATGACTTTGTGTCTCTATGTACGCAAGACACTGTAGTCACTGGGTGTGGAGATTTCAATGATTGACGCTACTTTTGTCTTCTTTTCTTGGACCACTATATCTGGTCTTCTATCATCTATCTTTTGAGCTGTTGGTAATGGATGAGCCTATGTGATGTAGACATCTTCATTTTCTATGATGCTTTGTGGCTCATGTTTCCATTGTTTTTAAGACACTTCAGTACCATAATGTTTGCACAATCCCCAGTGCAACATTCTTGCCACATTATTATACCTTTCAGTATACAGTCCTTCTGCCACTAGTATGTTGCAACCAGAAATGAAGTGTGCAATTGTTTCCAATTTGGTTTTGCAAAACCTACATTTGTCTGCTTCTCCCACATGTTCAATTGATTCTGTAAACCAACATGTACGCAGACCACTATCCTGGGCCGCAAATACTAACCTTTCATCTCTTGGTTTGAATTCTCCAGTCTCCTCAACCATTCCTACATTTGTTCCTGATCAACATGTTCTTCGAGAAGTTTTCTATAGTTGCAACTATATTTATGTATTTTCCACATTTCTTGCCTTCTCATCTGGTCTTTCATTTTATATTCTTTCCTTTGTTTTTTGGCACATTCAGTTGCTGCCTGACTTTTATCTACTTCTGGTTTGATTTCCATTCTTGCTTGACATTGATATGCTTATGCTAGACTAAGCAGAGAAGTAATTTTAAATTTATTCTTCTTATGTTTCAAGACTTTCACTATGTTTGGGTCTTGTGAGGTCAACAGATATGTGTGGAATCCCCCAATTGCAATTTTTTTTTTTTTTTTTAACATTTGTTGACTGGGAAAGTCCACCTAGGACAAAGCCTATTTTCAGCGGAGGCCCGGGGAGAAATGCTCCAGATGCATGTTTTTGGATTGTGAGAGGAAAACGGAGTACCCGGTGGAAATCCACACAAATGCAGGGAGAACATGCAAACTCCTCACAGAAGGCACCCCAGCCAAGAACTGAACCAGAGAACCTCTTGCTGTGAGTCTGAGTCAACAACATTAACTACTGCACCACTGCACCACCCTATATATCCATATAATCAATTTCAAGAAGGCCCATCTCTCCTTCAGAATGGGAAATATATAATCTTGGTAAGCACTGATTTTTATAAATCATTTGGTGAGCATGAAGCATCCTTCTTGTTTTCTTATCTAATCTAGCCAACACGTTTTGGGGCCAGTCAGTCACTCCAAAACTGTAAGTTGGGACAGGAAGAGAAAATTGGTTTATAGCTTACATTTTGTTCCTAGATGTCAGTAACATTTTCAGGATTAAGTCTTCTGAAGTATTTTTTACTAAGTTTTATTTGCATTTGTTCATGTTTTATTTTTCATCCTTCATCAATTCTCAAATATTTATACACTCCTTCTTGCTCAAGTTATTTTATATCACATTCTTGTCCCAAACTGATGTTTTCTTGGTGTTGCAGTTTTCCAGCTTTAAAGGTTGCTTTTGCACATTTATCAATACCAAATGACATTCTTATATCATCTGAAAACGTTTTGACAGCTTGCAGTTGTGCTTTCAGTTCCTCATCTGTTGAGCTATACAGTTTTAACTCATCGACAGAGAAGATGAGAAGTCTTTACACTTTGTTGTTTTCTAGCAGCCAGATTATAACCATGGTCTAAGCTGTTAAGTAGACAGCTTAATGGGTTAAGAGCAAGGCAAAACAGCAGTGGTGACAAAGAGTCACCCTGGAATATCCCCCTTTGAATTTTTATCCCTGGGATAATAATCTGTCCTTTATCATGGCTTAATTGCAAAGTGGTCTGCCACTGTTTCAGGGTCACTGTAATGTAGTCAATCAGTGTAGGGTGTATCTTATACAAATATAAAGCACTCTTTTATCCATGAATGTGGGATACTATCAAATGCTTTTTTTGTAGTCAATCCATGCAATACTTAGATTCTTCCCCTTTTTGCAGTTCTCCACTATGACTTTATTTAACAACAAATGATCCTTTGTTCCATATGCCTTTCTTTTATTGCCCTTTTGTTCTACTGCCATAAGTGAGTTTTCTTGTAAATGATAATAAACTCTGTCAGCATCAATTCCCATGTACAGTTTATACGCTGTCAGAAGGCAAGTCATTGGTCTATAATTTTTAGGGTAGCTTGCAGGTTCACTCTTAAGTAAGAGCATGTTTTTCCTGTTGTTAACCAGGTTACTGTCTGTTTGGGGTGCGCATATAAATAGTTCTTACTTATGGCTAAATCTTCATACAAAGATGATAATACGTTTTGGAAGTTAGGTACTGCATCTGGGCCTGGGGTTTTCCAATTAGAGGCTTTTCTTAATTTTGTTTCAATCTCTCTGGCTATTACTACATCCCATTTCATATCCTGTACCTTTAAACCTCTTATTCTTTCTTTAACTTCTTCTATCCAGTACCTTTAAGACTAGAGGCATGTGATATAAGGAACATATAAAGATGTGTAAGGGTAAATGAGTTTATGCATATACAAATATGACAAAGTTGAAAAAGATGTTTGAAGAACTTCAAAACTTTGTCCTGCTAAATATGTCAGTTTATTACAGTGCGAGATTTTCACTGAAATTTAAGAAAGGAGAGCAGAAATACCACAAAATATAAAATTAATAAGAGAAGTTTTAAGACATGTCAGGAGAGTGTGGCCTACACCCTTCTAAGCTTAGGATTGTTGGTGGAGGCTTATAATGCCTGTTATTTTAAATGTCTTTTTTCTGGTTTAAGCACTTGGGTTCCAAACCAGTTGTTTTACAATAGGAAGATTTGTGGTCTAAACTCTTGTGGAAGGAGAGGATAGCCTATACCCTTTTGGATGGAAATTGCTGGTTGAAGGCCTATTGTGTCTGTTATTCTGAAAAGTCTTAGTTCTGACTTAGGCACTTGGGCTCGAAAAAAAGTTCATAGGTTCATAGGTGTGTACTAGGCTAATGGCCCTGGAGTCTTTACAAGCCTAGCCCAAAAAAATTGCCCAGGCACCGTGCCATCCGATGTCAGTTCACAGTGCCCCTATCCAATAGGGCAACTGGAATGATCCCTGGAGTGAACTTTCTGTTACCCATCCACTCATCAAGATTTCTCTTGAAGAGGCCAGCAGAGTGCTCTGCTTGACATGAAAGGGAAGCTTATCCCAGAGTATGGGTATCTTTGAGAGATGAACCTGTCCCTCCAGCATGTTCTGTTAATTGTAGTAATGAGGTTGTGATCTCTGGAGTGTGTAGTGTGGGGTGATGGGGATTTCTTTAGATGTATCATTTCAAGTAGGGCTGGGTCAGACATGGCTTTGTAAGTCAAGCAGAGATCGCCTCTAAGTAGACGATAAGAAACTGAGAGTTGTTTCACATTAGAAGGGTTTGTGGTCTAGGCTCTTGCAGTTGGAGAATGTGGCCCACACCCTTCTAAACTGAGAATTGCTGGTGAATTGCTGCTTTATTGAAACTGTGTTTTGCAGTTGTGACTGTGATTTTATGCACCTTGAATTTCTAGTACTTCTGCATTTTATAGCATAGGACAGGTTCAGACTTGCTGAAACTAGACTGTTTGGTATCACCTGAGCATTAAAACCAGCTCTTCATGGAGATACTGAAATATCTGAGGCATCCATGCTTCCAAATAACTATAAGTACCTGTTTTTGCACTTATTTTGCGCTTTAATTTGTATTTGCATTCTACTGTCTGTTTGAATTGTCTGTACTGTTTTTGACACATTTTACTGTATACTGTACTAGTTCAGCTGTAGCATAGCCTAGTTCCAGGTTTGCTGTTTCTGGGTCTGTTTTGTAACTTTTGAGCATCAAATTCAAGCTATCTTTGCTGATGAAGATCCTTCTGCACCCTTGTTGGGGGAGAGTGCTGTCTGGGTCCCATCTAATCGAGGGTGATTGGACTAGAGCTCAGAGAGAGCATCCTTATTGGCTAGTTTGAGTTAAAGGGTTATTTCTTGTTTTCTTTAAGCCCTGCATTTGTGCTTGTTTGTGTGTAGCACACCATCATGCACTACCGTGTAGCAGTGATTACCGTTATTGGTTATAGAGGCAAACATTTTCCTTGTTAAATCTTCACTTAGCACTTTGTTTGTGGTCCTCCAGATGGTTTTTTTGTGGCTCTGCTCTACTGGTAAGGTGGAACAGTAAGCCTAGCCTCAGAGGTACCAAGACACGTCTCACACATTAGCCATTCCTAAATGCAACCTCATTTCCTGTCCATATAAATTTACCTAAAACTACACAGGGACAATTTCCCACACTTTCTCCAGCCAACTTGGTTGACATGAGCATCCTGAGGTAGTGTAGCAACTGTCTAATGTGCACCTACAACCCTCTTCTCCTAGTCCACACAAACTCAACATGTGACAGATGCAACTATATTAAGAACCTGGAATCCATGCTCTCTCACACACCAGTCAGTATATATGACAAAGAGCGGGTTGTCAGCATGCACACCTCGCCTCCTACTCCACACAAACCCATATCACACATACCGAAATATGTGGAGGTCCTCACCAGAACATATTTAAACACGAGAGATCTCCCAAACACAAACATAAGCACGCTACATACATATAATACTTGATTTATTTTATTTTCCACTTGTTTACTGGGTTAGTCCGACTGGACACAAGATGACAGATTTTCACCGGAGGCCCGGGGCGAAAAGCTCTAGATAGATAGTAAAAAAATATGTAAAAAATAATAAAAATAAAAAAATATATAAACATAGCTATTGTGTACAAAGAGCATAGAACATATAAAAGGAGTAAAATCAGAGTTTTACAACTGATGCAGCATATAGTGGTTAGAATATTGAGAAACAAGTTAAACAAGATATTATACAGCAAATATACAATTGCTTGAACATAAATTCAAAAAGAAGTTTCTATAGACAAACAGGGTCATAAACTGGAAATCATAACCATAAAGGTGACCTAAACACCTGGTTGACAGTACTATGCACTAAGTGAAACTGCACAGTACACCTGTAATCTAGAGATGTTGAAAGTCAGGAATAGGTGAAATTAGTCTGGTTCTGTACAGGAACATACCCAAGTTTTGAATAGATCTTTTAGTAGGGATTTGAATGTATGTTTACTATTTAGACATCTAATTTCAGGGAGTAGAGAGTTCCAGACCTCAGCAACTGCATAGGAATAAAGAGATTGGCCTGAGCTATGTAAGCAATTGGTAACAGTCAGTAGGGAGGTATTGGAAGATCTTAGTTGACAGGCAGTATTATGGAAGGTGAGCAGACCAGAGAGGGCAGGTATTTTATATGGTTTGGTATTGCAGTTGATGGTTCAGGAGAAGTAGATTGTATTTTAGTAGGTTAGGGAGTTCTAACCATCCTAGATGGCTTAGGGTGAGGCAGTGATGAGAACGAAACTTAGCATTGGTTGCAAATTTTGAGATTTTATTGTAGCAGGTAGATAGTTTCAGAAGGTCAGATTTGTTTAGGTTAGTTATAACTGGGGAATCATATAGTAAGGTGGAGAGTAGATGGGTATGAGAGATAGAGATTTGGGATTCCTGTGTAAGGAAGTTCTTATAGCGGTAGAGTGAGCCTAGATTTTTATGAACTTCCTCTGCATAGGTTCATAGGTAGGTACTAGGCTATTGGCCCTAGGGTCTATACAAGCCTAGCCAAAAATGTACCTGGCTTTCGCCATCCAATAAAATTATTTTCTTGTGCCCCTGTCAAGCAGAACCACAGAAGTGATCCCCAGGGTGAATTTCCTATTACCCATCCAATCATCAAGATTTTTCTTGAAGAGTGCTAATGAGGAGCTCTGTTTGACATAGATAAGTAGTCTGTTCCAGAGTATGGGAAGTCTCTGGGACAGGAATCTATCCCTCCAGCATGTTCTGTTTATTGTGGTGACAAGGTTTAGGTCCCTAGAGCGTGTAGCTTGGAGGGATTGGGATTTCTTTAAGTGGAGCATGTCCAACAGCTCTGGGTTTGACATAGCTTTGTATGTTAGGCAGAGATCACCTCTGAGTAGGCGATATGCGATGGAGTAAAGCTGGAGTTTTTTGAGACGGTCTGCGTAAGGCATCTGTTTGAGGCCAGTAATCCTCTTTGTGAGGTATTTTTGCGGCCTTTCCAGTTGTTGTAGATGTCTTGTGAGGTACATACCAAAAGGGGCGTTGTACTCTATAATGGGTCTAATGAGTGATGAGTAGAGGGGAACAATGACCTCTTTTTTTCTGGATGAGAAACTTTTTGTGATGAGGTGTGCCAGGTAGAAGGATTTCCTGACCACTTTGGCGATGTGATTATCAAAGGAGAGACTACAGTCCACCTGTGTCCCAAGGTCTCTTATCACACTTTCGGTGTTAAATAGACTACCACCTGCAGAACACAATACACATAATAGCTCCTACACCATTGCCTCACCTGTCAAGCCCATAAGGCAAAACATAAAACGAAACATATTAGTCATAGGTGATGCCATCATGAGACACACAGATGTCCCTGTCACCAGGTTGGATAAGGAAACTGTCATGGTCAGCTGTCTGTCAGCTGCTAGGATCCACCATACCACACATGCACTCAAACCTCTCAACAACAGGTACTGTTATAACTCCATCATAGTCCATGCTGGTATGAACACCTTGAGATGTACCTCTCTGGAGTATATAAAGAGAGACACAATTGAGCTCTTGGACTATGTGTCTCAGGCAGGTGTGTCCCTAGCTTTGCCAGACATGGTCTTCATCTGTCATCCCTGAGATTTTGGCTACTAGCTAAAGATCTTGCCATCCCCATAGTACCTTTTTTAGGCAAAGTCTCAAGGACAACATTCCCAACATAAAAACTCCATCTAAAAACAACCTCAGGGTTATGCTGCTAAATGCTAGGAGTCTTAACATGAAACTGCACTCACTGGAAACAGTCCTCACTTTGGAAAATGCAAACATTTGCACAATCATGGGGACCAGGTTCAAAGCTGTGGAGAGCACTCCAGCCATACTGGGTTATACCTCCTTCCACATGTTCAGACCACAAAATGATGGCATGAAAACTAAAGGAGGCAGTGTATCAATATTCATTACAGATCAATACACCTTCAGATTGGTTAAACAGTATGGTTCCCTGGAGATACTTCAGGTGCAATTAACTGTTAGTAAGACACCTGTTCAAGTCATTGCCAGCTACAGGACCCCTTCCATGAATCAGGATACCCACTCTGCTATTTGGATGTACTTGAGTCTATCAAGATACATCCAAACACCATGGTTTTGGGTGACTTTAACTACCCATCCATTGACTGCATAAATTACTCGTGTTCAAACTCACTTTCCCAAAGGTTCCTTGACATCATTAACTCCAGTGCCCTGGACCAGCTGATTGACACCCACAGAAGGGGTGCCAACATCCCGGATGTGGTGCTTACCAATATGGGGGACCACTCTCTTACTGCCACTGTGAGGTCTTCCCTGGTGAGATCTGACCACAAATCAGTCTCATTTGAAGTATCTATCACATCTGATCCCTCTCCAGCAGCAACTAAACTAAAAAACTTCTGCAAAGCACATTATAGCCTTTTACAGGATCATATAAATAGCTTCACTGCACCCCCCTCCCCAGATGGAACTGGCAACTATGCCAAGTTCTGCACCAACGCTTTGTAGAAACACTTGTTTAACTGCATTAATTCAGCCCTACCTGATAGGACCAAAACAAGCTGCTCAAGGAAGAGTAAACCTGCAAACCTGCCTGGTGGTCAGCTGCCATTAACAGGCTTTACAATAAGGGGAATAAATTGCTGTCTAAGAGTAAAAGCGAGCACTAAACTGGAAACACCCCCTCCTCAGCTTAAATAAACAAATAAGACTACTTGTGAAGTCCTCCAAAGCAATCTATGAATCCAGATTAGCTTCATTAACTAAGGACAACCATAAGGCACTCTTTAGTTACATTTGTAACTAAAGGAAAAGGCCCAGATATGTGCCAAACTGGTAGTTAATGATACCACATATACTGAGCATGTGGACATAGCTAACCTGCTGGCTGACAGAGTCTGTGAAAACTTCATTCCCCTGTCCCCACCACATGTACCCCATAACATCATTATCACCTGTCCTTTACCTTGTATCTCTAAAGAGCAGGTCATAAATGCCCTGTCTATGACAAAAACACAGCATCTATGAGACCTGATAACATTCCAGACTACGTTCTACATGGGCTTCAATTTTAGAAACACCATCGGGTACTCTTTTCAATAATAGTCTAAGCTCCAGCTTTGTCCCAGTGGAATAGAAAACAGCCACCATTAGCCCTCTGCACAAAGGCGGTGCTGCTGCTGACTCTGGGAACTATAGATCTATTAGCCTGACTGCCTTATCTGCAAGGCCATGGAGCGAATCATCATGGATCTTAAGAAGACTAAGAAGAAAAGGAGAACAGAAGATTAGCAATGGAGAAGTAAAATAAATAGAAACTGAGGTAATGGAGTACCTGCAAAGTGAAGGATTCAATGTAGAAAATCTAACTCAGAAATTACCACAACAGGATAGAGCAATAGAAATCTAAATTAAGGAGAAACCAGTGGAGTGGGAAGCAATTGGTCAGATGCCATATGAAGATATTTAGCAGCCTTCCACAGGAAACCAGTATAACATTCACTTAAATCTGGACAGCAAGGGAAGGAACAGGAAACTGTGGCAACACTGATGCAGTCATTGTTGGGGAGTGATAGGGCAGTGAGTTCCCATATGACAGAGCAACAGATGACATAGGAAGAAATTGAAGAGAAGGTGCCAATGGAAGATGCTATGGAACTCTCTATAGAATGCCCACAGGAAATGGAGAAGAATGTCTCCTTAATTTAAAAGAAAATAAGCTAAGAGAAGAGTTGCTTGACTTAATACAGACACAGATCAATGAAAGAAATAGACAGCAGAAGGTCAATAAAACCCAAAAAGTAAGAAGTCTGATAAAACAAATGAACACAGTAATTAGGACTGTCCACAGAGATTCATGTGATATAATAGAAGGAAACAGGATATATTACTGTGCAGCTAAATTAATAACTGATAAAGTTTTACCACAAGGGAAGGAGAGAAATCAAATACCATCATGGAAGTATCGAATAGAGAAAACTATAAAGGAATTAAGACAAGAAGCGTCACTGTTAGAAGAGTATAGAAGAGGGAACAGATAAACAAAAATACTTAGAAGGATAGATGTGACAAAAGCAATATGCAGTATTATCACAGATCAGGATCTATCTTGCACTATTGCAAATAATAAACTAAAAATCTTAGCACAGGCAGAAAAACTTTGAAGATACACAAATAAATATAAAGGAAAAGTACAAAATAAGCAATTTATTGATGATCCCAAGAAGTCTATAGAGAATTAGACGACAAGGCAAAAGGAAGTGAAAAACCACCAAGAAAAGAAGAAATAGATACATTTTGAAGAAATAGCTATGAAGATCCTGTGGAACATAACAGAGATGCTGAATGCATAGAAGAAGTAAAAGAAAGAATAAGAAGTTCATAGGTACAAGGTATGAAATAGGATGAAGTAGTAGCCAGTGAGACTGAGATAAAGTTAAGAAAATCCTCCAACTGGAAAACCCTAGGTCCAAATGGGCCTGCGCTAAAAAAGGGCTACTTAGCTCAGTCGGACAAACCCGGTCAATAAATGTAAAATAAATAAATCTTCTTCTTTCAGCTTTTCCTGGTTAGGGGTCACCACAGTGGATCACCTGTTCGCTCATGATTGGCAGTGGAGTTTTACAGTGTTGAGTTGCCAGCCCAGTGCCCAACCTTCCACAGAAGGCACACACATGCATGCACTCACACCTAGGGCAAATTTAGAATGTCCAATCCACCTACAGCATGTATTTGGGATGAAACCGGAGAACCTGGAGGAAACCCATGCCCACAGGGAGGACATGCAGACTCCACATAGAAGACGCCCTTGCCAAGGATCAAACTGGAGAACAACCTAGTTAACAGTCCAAACAAAATGACTGACACTAATGTAGAATAGCAACCAATTTAATATAAAGTCAATAAAATAAGCAGCAAAGCTATCAGGTATCCAATACCCTTAAAGATAAATACACAATTCATATTAAAACAAGTGAATGTTTAGATAAAGTAAAAGTATACACACACACACATATACACACACACACACACACACACATATATATATATATATATATATATATATATATATATATATATATTATATATATATATATATATATATATATATATATATAGACTATATTACATCAACGAACGATTAAATGTTCGAATCTCTAAAGATCGACCTTTAGAGATCGAACATTTAAATGTTTGAAAATGTAATAAAAACAAAATAAACAAAACAAAAATAAAGAAAAGGGTTTTAGCAGGGGTGCAAGCCCCCCTGCACCCCCCACACTCCCCGCTACTAAAATATACCAACTCCAAGAGCACACATCAGTGCACTTCAGTGCGGAAACAGGAAATTTCCCCTTCACTACACCGTAGCATGATCTTGGAGTTGGTTAAGTAGGGGGGGGTGGGGGTGCAGGGGGGCTTGCACCCCCTGCTTACACCCTTTGTTTTTTGTTTTTATTACTTAGTTTTTTGGGGTTTTTTTAATGATTTTTGAACATGTAAATGTTCGCTCTATAAAGGTCGACCTCTACAGATTCGAACATTTACATTTTCCTTGATCTAATATAGACCCTATATATATATATATATATATATATATATATATATATAGATAGATATATATATATATATATATATATATATATATATATATTTCTTTTATAGGGTTTATATGAATTAAATTAAGGTTTATATGAATTGTTGCTATATATTTATTTTAATTACTTTTTCTATTATATTAATTGAATGATATATTAATTGAATGATTCTTTCTATTGGCTGTGTGATTAGAGTTGTAATTAACTGATATGTATAAAAACAACCATGCATTTGTTGCTTGTTATTATCACTGAAGAAGGGTACTGGATACCTGAAAGCTTTGCTGCTTATTTTATTGTCTTTATATTAAATTGGCTGCTGTCCTACGCTGGTGTCAGTCATTTTGTTTGGACTGTTACTTATTTATACTGCTGCACCTTTATTCTGGTGAGCTTTTTGTTGTGCTTCTTAACAACCTAGTTAACAACAGGAAAGACAGCGCTCCTACTTAAGAGCGAACCTGCAAGTTATCCTAAAATTTATAGATCATTAACTAGCCTTCCGATGACGTATAAACATAAATATACTGGAATTGATGCTGACAGAGTTAATTGACATTTAGAAGAAAATGTAATCATGGCAATAGAACAGAAGGGCAATAATAGAAAGTCATATGGAACAAAGGATCATGTGTTGCTAAATAAAGTCATAATGGAGATTTGTAAAAAGGGGAAGACTCTAAGTATGGCGTGGAAAGACTACAAAAAAGTATTTTATAGTATCCCACATTCATAAAAGAGTGCTTAAAAATGTATAAGACACACCCTACATTGATCAACTACATTATAGAGACCAGAAAACAGTGACAGACCACTTTGCAATTAAGCCATGATACAGGGCAAATTATTATTCCAGGGATAAAAATTCAAAGATGGATATTCCAGGGTAAGTCCCTGTCATCACTACTATTCTGTCTTGCCCTTAACCCATTAAGCTGTCTACTTAATAGATTAGGACATGGCTATAATTTGGCTCCTAGTAAACAAAGTGTAAAGACCTCTCATCTTCTCTTTGTCAATGATTTAAAACTTTATAGCTCATCAGATGTGAAAGTGAAAGCACAACTGCAAGTTCTTAAAACTTTTTCAGATGATATAAGAATGTCATTTGATCTTGATAAATGTGCAAAAGCAACGTTTAAAGCAGAAAAACTGCAGCACCAAAAAAACATCAGTTTGGGACAGGAATGTGAAAATAAAGAACTTCAGCAAGAGGAGGGTGAATAAATATTTGGGAATTAATGATGGGTCGACAATATAACATAAACAAATGTGAATAAAATTTAGGAATACTTTAGAAGACTTAAATTAATCCAGAAAACAGTGCTGACATCTAGGAACAAAGTCCAAATTATAAACCAATTTGTTCTTCCTGTCTTCACTTACAGTTTTGGAGTGACTGACTGGCCTTAAAATGTGTTGGATAGATTAGACAGGAAAACAAGAAGGATGCTTCATGCTCACCAAATGATTTGTAAAAATCAGTGCATACCAAGATTATATATTCCCCATTCTGAAGGATGTATGGGTCGCCTTGAAATTGATTACATATATAGATCTTGAATCATGGGGTGCATACATATCTGCTGACCTCACAAGACTCAAATGTAGTGAAAGTTTTGAAACATGAGAAGAATACATCTAAGATGACTTCCCTGCTTAGTCTAGCAGAAGGATATCGACATCAAGCAGGTATGGAAATCAAATGAGAAGTAGATAAAAATCAGGTAGCAACTGAAAGAAACAAAAACAAAAGAAAGAATATAAGGTGCGGGATCAGATGAGAAGGCAAGAAATGTGAAAAATGCATAAATATAGTTGCAAGTCTAGAAAACGTCTGGAAGAACCTCATGTTGATCAGGATTGAACACAGGAATGGTTAAGGAGAGGCAAATTCAACCAAAAGATGAACAGTGGGCTACATACATGTTGATTTATAAAGTCCGTTGAACATGTGGGAGAAACAGACTAATGTAGGTTTTGTAAAACAGAACTGGACACAGTCACACACATGTTGTTGCTGGTTGTGAACTACTAATGGCTGAAGGATTGTAAAATGAAAGGCATAATAATGTGGCGAGACTGTTGCACTGGGGATTGTGCAAACATTATGGTACTGAAGTGCCTAAAAACACTGGAAACATGAGCCACAAAGCATCATAGAAAATGATGAAGTCTACATCACATGGGATCACACATTACCAACAGCTCAAACGATAGATGCGAGAAAAACAGATATAGTGGTCCATGAAAAGAAGACAAAAGTAGCACTGATCATTGAAATCTCCACACCCAATGACTACAGTGTCTTGCATGCAGATTGACACAGAGTCATGAAACATCAAGATTTGCGGGCAGAAATGAGAACAATGTGGAAGAAAAGATACACAGACATTTCCAATAGTAGTAGGAGCAACAGGTCTTATAAAAATGAATCTACAATCATATTTAGATATGTTACCAACACATGTAACCCCATACAAATTGCAGAAGGAGTTATTACTGGGCACATTGTGGGTGCTACGAAGAGCATTTTTGGCTGACATTAAAGAGTGAAACAATACTAATTTCATGAACTTTAATTGTTCTTTGACTTGGGAATGGGGTTCATTCCCATCATAGTATTAGAAACCCAAAAGATTTGGAGAAATTAAATAGAGAGAGATCTTATCAACAAAGATATAGGTAATCTCCAAACACTCAACCCAACTCAGTTTGGATTTGTCAAAGGGAGATCATGCCTGTTAAAGCTGGTAGACTTCTTTGAAACAGTCACCCTGGCCCTGGACAAGGGGAAATTTGTGCATACAGCCTATATAGACTTAGCCAAGGCTTTTGACACTATCCCCCAGTCAGGCATCATTGACATACTCACTCAGCTAGGTATCAACCCTTATACCATTAGATGGGTCACTAATTACTTCACTGAGAGAACCCATATAGTCAAAATAGGAGAATCCACCTCCAACAGCAGACCTGTAACTAGTGGTCTTCCACAGGGATCAGTCCTGGGACCTCTACTGTTTGGAATCTATTTCTCCAAAGTACAAGTAGAAACTAAAGATCTGTGACTGACAAAGTTTGCTGATGACTGCAAACTGGGAGTGGTCATAGAATTCCCAAATGATGGCAAAATTCTACAAGATGGCCTCATGCAAACAAATGATTGGTATCAAAGTCACAGCCCTAAACTCAATGCAAAAAAGTTTGTATTATCATCCCTTTCAGTAACAGCGATGTTCCTGCTAAGTACCACATCAGTAGCAACATGCTAAGTACACACTCAGTGGTGTGAGACCTGGGCACACAGGTTTACAGCAACCTTACCTTTGATCACCATGTCGCCACAGTGGGAAGAAGAGAATTCTATATTGCTTATCTCATAAGTAAGGGCATTGCCTCCAGAAAAAAAGAAGTTATAACCTCCCTGTACACTTCCCTCATCAGGCCAATAATTGAGTACAATGCCCCCTTTTGGTATGTACATTTCCATGTACCTGCAGCAACTGGAGAAATTACAAAGGTTCTTAACAAGGAAAATGTAAGGTCTTCGGCATCTATCCTATGTGGTCATCTGAAATTGCTGTCACTTTATTCTGTTTAATACAGACTACTCAGAGGTGATCTTTGCCTTGCATATAAAGCAATCTCTGACCCTGCTTTATTGTAAATGATGCATAACCACAAGTGAAATGGTACACAGGTTACTCACTCTAAAGACCTTAACCTGGTATTTGACATTAATAGAACCTGCTGGAGAGACAGATTGGTCTCCAAGAGGTTAGCACACCTTTGGAACAGACTCCCACTTTATGTCAAACGGAACACCTCATTGGCCGTCTTCAAACACAATTTGGACAATTGGATGAGTAACTGAAAATTCACCCCGGAGGTTCCACCTATGTCCCTCTTGGACACTGGCATTAGATGCTGATCAGGGAAATAAGGGTAGAACTTGGTTAGGCTTGTAAGGGCCCTAGGGCAACTAGCCTAGTAACTTCCTATGATCCTATGTGCAGGATACGCACACATGTTTAGTGCAAAGTGTTGATTAATCTGGCTATATATTTTTTTTTCTTTTTTTTCCATATAAACTTAATTATTCAACAACAATTTCCTTCATCTATTATTCTTTTCTCTAGCCTTTCATTTAATATTTTACAGAATATTAATTTCTAATTTCCATTCATCTCTTTCATATCCGTATCCTAAATCATTCTCGGTGCTGATTTTTACCTTTCTTCTTTTATTATTGCCTCCATTTCTCTCTCAGTGATCTGCTTTTCTACAGAATTCATAACATTTTCCGATTTTTTTTACAATCCATATTTCTCCTTTTTATACATTCTCCCCACAGATTTTTCCACAATTTCCATTATTTCTCTCTGCCTTTATCTAACACTTCCTTCCTCATCAAACAATATATGTATTCTTCCTTCTCTTAATTTTACCCTTTTGTTCAAAATGGGGAAACTTCCTCCTTTTTCCTTTCAAAAATATCTTTGGCTAAACAACATATTTTCAACCTTTTCTGAATTTTTTTCATACAGTTCTCTTTCAAATTTCTCTTAGTCTGTCTCAGCATTGTTCTATTTCTTCTTTATGTTTTTGTTATTTATTTGTTGACACCTGTTTACCAGGAAAGTCCTACTGGGTAGTAAAGTCCCTTTTGCAGCAGAGACCTGAGAAGAAAAGCTCAAGAGAGAGATAAATAACATCATTTATGCAACGATGGTTCATTACTATTCAAAAACGTGCACATTGATTGGTCAGCTCAACCAGCTTGCCCATCGTAAATCAAGCATAGAAAAAAGTCTGGTTGCTAAAGCATTACTGAGTGGCCAGTCTTTCTTCTATCAGTATATGGTACAGAGGCATACATCTCAATTGTCCAGATTTTTGCCTCATACTTTTGGTCTGTTCCTCAGAAAATTTGTGGTTTTCCAATAAATCACCGAAGAATGAAATCACTAAAATAATGACACGCATTTCAGTTTCAGACATCATATCCTTCAGACAATGCACAATAACAAAAATTCCATTATTTTCACAGCTTCCTAAGTTTATAAGAGCAACATTTACTATCAGTCCCAATAGCAGTCCCCATTTTGTGCCTTTGTCACCTTTTATTAAAGGCTTTGCCCAAATTTCTTGAGGTAAGAAGTTGAGAGGTACATACATATGGAGGGCAGAGTAAATGCAAAGAAATTCAGGTGCATTCTAGAAAACTAAAGAAATGTACCTGATTTTCTTTGTATTTCTGCTCTGTCTCTCATGTCCCTCTAAACTGTCCAGATTTTATAACTAAAAAAATCAAAACAACTGAGATCTTCCTTTTTCAGTTGCTTGATTTCCACAACACTGATATAATGTGCAAATGTGGGACCATAAGTCCCATATGCATGTGCAGTACCTCAACAAAGATGGAAGAATGCAGAGGAACACCATAGTGCCATTATACAATGACATTATTTATGAAAAATTATTTCTTTCTTAAATAATGTCATTGTCTAATGGCAATAACTGACCTGTGGGTGTGGGCATATGAGGATTTACCCACAGTGGGCTTTCTTTAATCCCTTGGACTTCACCCTCATGATTTAACCAGACCAACCATGGGTAAACCCTTAACATACCCAGACCTGTTCATCGGTTATTGCTTAAATAAAACACCTGTACAAATGTAATTAAAATGTATATACATACAGTTTGATAGTGGAATACATAGGATATAATGAAGCATGAGGAGACACCAGTGATGTAAAAATAAAAAAGAAATTAAAAAAATGACAACTATGCCAATCAGTATATACAAAAGTATAAGGAGCATAATCAGCTATGTTACGAAATAAAAATAAAAAGATACAAAGATACAATAAAAATAAAATGATACAAAGATACAATAAAAATAAAAATATACAATAACAATAAAAAGATACAAGTCCACCCTAAGAGTGGGGAGGGAGCAGTTGCTGAAAGGTATAAATAGATAACATGATGAGAGGTTAGGTTAATAAGAATATAAAGTATTTGTTAATATTTTCCTCTTGAGAGTGCATTTTTTGGTATTCATTAAATAGTGTTGCACATCACACCCTCCTTCAAAACAGCATGCTAATTAAGCAATTCAACATGGCAGAGCTTTTCAAAAGCATATAAATCTTGCATGTGCATGCAGCGCATCCTTTTGCTCTCAATTCCAATACTCTTTGGAATATAGTCACAAAGACACTTAGAAAAAATGCCAGGGGCTGCTGCTGCCATCAATGTGTGTGTGCCACAGGCTTTAATACCAAGTCCCGCTGCTGTTCCTACCAGACCTTGGTCAGAAAGAAGAGTCTTCAGACCACATTTGACTTCTCAAGGACTTCATGATACAGAAACTGTATTGCAATACAAGGTGGACAGGAAAACCCCAGAGGAAATATGCAACCTCTTCTGCCCTCACCTGAGGTCCTGGGAAATCCTGGAGAAACCATACTGGTAGAAACCAAGATATGTGTAGTGTTATGTATACTAGTTAAAGACACTTTCTGGAGACTCACAAGGGATATATTAGGGGTGTCACATCACAGGCCTCAGCTTCAAGAACAGTATCCCAATTTCTAAATGCAATGCTACAGCATACTAAGGATCATATTTGGTTTCCTCATACCCCAGAGGAGAGAACAACTACCATGCAACAATTCTTCACCATAGCACACTTTCCTGAGGTTCTATGAGCCATACACTGCACAAACAAGCACACTCTCATGAGGTTCTATGAGCCATGCACTGCACACACAAGCACACTTTTCTGAAGTCCTATGAGCCATGCACTGCACACACATGTTACCTGTATGTAAGGTTTGCTATGGTGGCTTTCCACAAGGGTGTCTATTGAGTGATGTGGCTTATGCACTGGAACCATGGTTCATGGCACCCATGAGAAACCCATATAATCCTACAGATCAAGGACACAATGATGTAGACACTCAAGCCAGAACTATTATAGACCATGTATTCAGCTTGCACAAATCAAGGGTCTGATGTCTAGACAAATCTGGTAGTGGCCTGCAGTATGCCCCAGAGAACCTAACCAAAATATTCACAGTCTGTGCCATGTTGCACGATATATATTTGTAAGGAAACAGCTGCAACAAGAACAAAAAGACAAATGACTGCAGTTTCCAGCACCAGAGGCAGAGCCAGTAGGGAGGAGTCTGAGGAAGAACCTGCAGCCACAGATGATCCTGGCAGCTGCATATGATTGTGCAAGATGTAGGCATGCACAATATGCCATGGGTCTGGCTAAGAGGCAGTGGACAGCACACACACTCACTATCTTAGTGAAAACCTAGATGCTAAGCAAATCCAAACATTACAATTGATGCCTGCAAAATTCCTCATCCCTGGAAGACACATCTTGTAGCTGCAGTATTAACACAGGTAAGTTATGAACCTGAAAAAATAGATATATAAATGATTATCCTTGTATACAATTATATTGTACATCATATTGCACATCACTAAGATGAAACATGCCTTTTTCACTGAAATGCATTTACAATAAGTTAAATCTTAACTATCGTCGGGTATTTAGTAATTAATGCGTATTAAAACAAGGCTTACAAGCAACGATTATATGTGAAATTTTATAGCAGCTTTACATAATGAGAGGCATTTTATGCAACTTGTGTATTAAAGCACAATATATAGTAATAAATGGGCTTTAATCCGTGATAACTGCTTTATAAACGGTGGTTAAAAGTCCGAATTTATAACCCTATCAATATCTGCATTGATTTTATATAGGACATATGTACATTGCATGTAGTTAAGAGTTTAAACAGATAGAATGCATTCGTAGTATTTTAACTGAGTAGTAGCAATATTATTTAGCTAGTTATAAGATTTGACAATATGAATGGTATAAAACATTACAAAAAGTTATTAGTTTAATAACATTGTAACTTTGTTTTTACGGTTTTGCTGTATAAGTAAACTTCACTTACATAATGTGAGTTGAATATCACTTTAAAAACAAGATTGATGAATGAGATTAGACATGTGATGTATATATAAGGGCTGAATAAGGATTTTTTAAAATGTTAACGGTCTGATGAAGCTTACGTGAAAGCGGTTACCTTTTTGTATACGAATAAATATCAGAAAATGAACGTTTTAAACTGCTTAGTGAATGCTTTATGCTGGAATTGTTGCCGAGCCTTGGTTATCTCTCAGCGGTTTTATTTGGAACTTTTGCTACAATAATATATGAAGAAGCATTTTAAAATATGAATATGCATTTGTATGGGCTCTTATATCATTTTCCTGCAAATTATATACACTCCTTAATTTCTATATTTTCATCATCATATAACTGAAATGGTTCCTACTTTTTCTGTATGCAGACTACACAGCAAGTCATTTCTGTCTCATGCTGTACTTCCCCTGTTTCTTTGTAAATAAAATAAAACCACCTCCCGAAAATAATCAGAGTGGAAATGCTTCTTTATTATGCAACTTATTTTAAAATACAGAAATGCACCAGCTTAACTAACCCTCCTTTCCCTGCACGGTTAGCTGCTTCGTGTTATCCATGATTCAGGATTTGATTCCTTCTACTTCTGTTTCCCTATCTGTGTGATAGTACAGCTAGTATATATATATATATATATATATATATATATACATATATATATATATATATATATATATATATATATATGTGTGTGTGTGTGTGTGTGTGGTTTCACTTCAGAATGTTGAGTTACTGAAAATTTGAACTTCATATGGTCGAGACCATATGATCAAGTTTTCAGAAACTTCAAATTCTGAACTGAAATAAAAAAAAAAAAGTCAACACACATCATTTCTGCAGGGGGGGCAAGCCCCCCTGCACCCCACACACCCCCTACTTAAATATACCAACTCTGAGATCACTCTACAGTGGGGAAAGGGGAAATCTCCCATTCTGCGCTGTATGCAGAAGCGCAGAATGGGAGATTTCCCTTTGCATCACTATAGTGCGATCACGGAGATGGTATATTGAAGTAGGGAGGGTGCAAGGGGACTTGCCCCCCCTTGCAAAAAACTTATATTAAACTAAATTTAAGTCTTTTTTTTAACACTTCACAATTTCGAGTTTCTGAAAACTAGATCATATGGTCTCAACCACATGAAGTTCGAGTTTTCAGTAACTTGACATTCTGAAGTGAAACTATATATATATATATATATATATATATATATATATATATATATATATATATATATACATATATATAATATAGATAGATAGATATTTGTAGAATCCATCAGAATTTGCATAAAAATTGTGAAAGAATTCCCGTCCTGGTGAAGTGGCATAAATGGCCATGTCACCAGCAGTAAGTAGATCTAGCAATGCAAGTAGTACACACACACACCCCAGGAAATAAGGTGATAAAACAGTAAAAGGTAGGTACAGGTAAAGGACATGCATGAAGGAAGATGGAAAAGGAATGTCAGAGGGAGAATCAGAAAGGCATGGGTAGTATTTTGGCATGTCAGTAGTCCCCATTTTTTGTATTTCTTGGAGAAGAGAATGATTGTTAAAATATCAGGAAAATTGATAGGTAAGCAACACATAAGAAAAGTTACACAACAGAACAGGCAAACGTAGGTAACATACAAAAAGGGCCAGATATAGAACACAGACAGCACTTGTACAGACTGCACATGAGGATTCACAGTATGTAAATAAATAGTATAGGGCTACAGCCAAAGCATTGTCCACCAGGCTAACATATATACGTAATGTAGACAATATGAATGCCATGAAGTTGGCTAATGTCTGACAGCCATACAAACAGAATCAGGAATGATGTTATGCATATGATAGGGAGCATTACCTGGGCAAAGCAGCACAAACTTAACTACATATGTAGCTGTCAACACAGATGCCACACAAATTCATTTGACACCTGGTCATATATCACACAGATGGAAGCCTTACTGTGCAGGAAGTCTGCAGCAATGTGGATGTAGTTATCCATTGCACTGAATCACAACTTGATAAAGCAACAGACAAAGAAGACTATCAGCGCAGATGCCACAGGTATTCACTTGGCACCTGCTCAGATATCACACAGACGGAAGAATTACATGTTGCAACACAATGTATGATCGGGTGTTGCACATAAGTGACATCTTGTCTGGGCAGGTGACGTGCCCCAACAGCACACTGCTGTCACAGGCTACTGATGTAACTGTCACACAAAGGTCGTTTCTGGTTGAAAATGAATTTTATGGGCCATGGTTAGTTGTTTGTACAGTAGGAGTTCAGGTAGTTCTAACCAACTGAGCTGAGTGCTATGCAGTGATGAGATCTGAAAGGCGAGTTTGTAGCAAATCTGGCAATTTTGTAATAGCATGACTCCAGTTTTGATAAGTCGGATTTTCCTAGGTTCGTTAGAATTGGAGAGGCATAGACAAGAGTTGAGATGAGATGTTATTGTGCAACGGTGGATTTTGTATTGTTCATATGATACTGTTTATTTGTGTATAGTAGACCTACTTTATGGCACTTTTTATGGTCTGGGCAATATGGATATCAAGTCTCATGTTGCAATCAGTCACTACCCTCAGAAGCTTATTATGAGAGGTGTTTGAAATTATGGCGTTATTCTTGGCCCTGGTGTTGAATAAGGGAAGGGGAGCAGTGGGTCTTATTTATTTATTTATTTGTTTGTTTGTTTGTTTGTTTGTTTTGTTGACTGGGAAAGTCCAAATGGGCAGAGCCAATTTTCAGCAGAGGCCTGGGGAGAAAAATCTCCACAACAGTACTTTTATATTAACAGGTAAATTTGACACTTATCAAAGAAACAACAGTAACATTTCTCATAAAACAACAAAAATAATTGCAAGACAGATTATATATATAAAAAAATATTTACATCAACAATGTTGTCTGTACAGTTGTTCTCTGCTATAAAATCTTGCAGAAGGACAAGGTTTGTTACAGCAGAAGGGACATATTATCACCGAAGAATTAATTGCCTTCATTATTTAGAAAAAGACTAGCCTTGTGCTAGTTAGTGTTACATGTGGCTGCAGTTAAGTTATTTTGTTATATAACAGTAAAAAAAAATTGAAAAGGCAAAGTTTCAAAAAAATCACTGTCTGCTCAGTTCTATAAAGAAGAGGAGAGTAAAGGCAGAGTAAGAAAGAGGAGAGAAAGGTAAAAGTGAGGAGGATAAGTGATCAGTACTAGGGAATTTAAGGGGAGAGAGAAGATTTAATAGAAGGGCGACTGCGGTGGTGCAGCGGTTAGCATTCCTACCTCACGGCAAAAGGTTCCCTGGTTTGATTCTTGGTTGGGTTGCCTTCTGTGCAGAGTCTGGATGTCCTCCCTGTGGTCATGTGGGTTTGCTGCGGTTTCCTCCCATATCCCAAAGACATGCTGTAGGTAGATTGGATGCTCTAAATTGGCCCTGGGTGTGTGTACCTTCCATGGAAGTTTGGGCACTGGGCTGGCAACTCAACACCATAAAACTCCACTACCAATCATGAGCAGACAGGTGACCTGCTGTGGTGACCCCTAACTGGGAAAAAGCCAAAAGAAGAAGAGAAGGTTTGATAGACACGGTAAGCTAGTGAATAATATGTTCTGTTTGGCTAAGTGGGGTGATGATTAGTTGTTAAGATGGGTTTCTGTGTGATAGTGACATGGGTTTGGTTATCTAAACCAGTTACCTATTAGAACATCGAAGTTACAGAACTTCAAATACTATATGGTCGACCCCATATGATCAAAGTTCCATAACTCTGAAATTCTAAAAAAAAAAAAAAAAAGACAGACAACGTACCCTGATGGATTAAAGCAGGGGGGCAAGCCCCCCTGCTACTTAAATATACCAATTCCAAGATCGCACTTTAATGCACTATGGTGCGGAAAGGGAAAATTTCCATTTCCTACACTGTAGCGTGATTTCATAGTTGGTATATTTAAGTAGAGGTGGGCATGGGGGGTGCAGCCCCCCTACCTACACCCTTTACTTTTTTTTTTTGTTATGTTCATTTTGAACATTTCAAATTTTCAATTGTTCGATCATTAAAGGTTGACCTTTACTGATTCGAACAATTGAAAATTCGGTGTTCCAATAGGAACCCATATGACCTATTTGTATATTATGTTGAACATTTTATGAGTAAGGGGTTAGAAGGTTATTACTATTCAAGTTTAGGTTTAGCCTGGACTGTTACAAGAGCAGAGCCATGAATCTGATAAATATTTTTTGAGTAGTTTTTATAATTGAGCTTTGTTACTAGTGGTTCAAATAGAGTGAGGAAGTAAATTCCAGGTTTCTGCACATGGCATGATTACAGGGAATCCCCTACCATGTTTGTAGATTTGGTAACTCATAATATTATTTAATTGTTGTGTGAAGTATACATTCATTGGAATAAGGCTGAATTATGTTTAGAAGAGTGGGTAGTTCTGCTGAGATTATTTTATGTGAGTTGGTCAGCAATAAGCAAAGTAGTGTGAATTGTTATGCAAATTTTGTTAAAAACAAAAGTTGTATGAAGAACAACAATGTTGATACATGTGTTTGTGACACGGATGTGACAGACTGTTTTGTGAATGAACATATGTGGGGTGGCCTACTCAGTAACACAGATGAAGTGTGTGAAAAGAGTATATATGAAACAGACACTGTGTTTGAAAATGGTGACAACAATGGTTATGTTATTAAAGAAGGTAGTAATTTTAAAATCCTGCGTAAGAATGATTATTGCATTTATAACTATACTAGTTTAAATGTTAATGATGATTATTTTGATTTGTTTTCGAAAGGAGTTAAATTTGTTCCAAAGTTTAGACCGGACACTGTAAAAACATTGGTGGAAATAAAAATGTTCGCTAGGCAGATGCATTTGAAAATGTATTTTGCAGGGAAAGGGAAATGTGACACAAGTCAGGGTGGCTGTGTTAGCCAAGATAATAGTAAATTAAAAAGGAAAAGTGCTTTTATGCCTCCACTTCATAAGGATGTGTTATGTTTTGAAAAGATAGTTGAGGCCCATGTGAGAGAAATGTTAAAAAATGGCGATATGATAGATGACAATTTAACAAAGAAAGAAAGGGAATTATTGGATACGTTGAAAAAATCTGGGTCATACAGATTTATGAAGCCCGACAAGGGAGGGGGCACAGTGATAACGACTAATACAGACTACATTTCTGACATTACTTCGTTGTTAAACAGAGATGAAACATACAAAATTGTGTCACGAAATGAGATTAATAGGGCTTACATGAAGATTGATGTGTTTTTACGTGATGCACTTTGTCAGGGCTCAGTTAATGAGAGTGAATTCAATTTTTTGATGGTCAAATTTCCAAAAACACCGAAGTTGTTTGGTATTCCCAAGACCCACAAGGGTGTAGAGCATCTGGAATATAGGCCTATTGTCAGTGCAAGGGGATCCAAAACGGAACCCATTGCTGCCTTTATAGACATTTCATTAAAAACTATTTTTGACGGTGTCGATCATATTATTAAAGATTCATGGCACTGTTTGAAAAGGTTTAAAGAGTTAGGTAGTGTCGAAGAAGATTTTGGTTTTTTGACCATTGATGTGGTCAACTTGTTCTCGGTAATTCCGCAAGAACAAGGCCTTGAGTTATTTTCTGAAGCCATAGTGCAAAGTGGGTTGTTTAGTGGTCAGAAAACTAACTTCTTAATAGACATGATGGAAGTAGTGTTGAGGAACAACTTCCTGAATTTTGAAGGTGACCTATTTCAGCAAGTGTCAGGGGTAGCAATGGGGGCTAAGTGTGCCCCCTTATTTGCCAACGCGGTCTTACTGACGTGGGAGAGGGAACACATTTTTGCGTCCAAAAACCACTTGGGAAGAATATTGATGTATAATAGGTTTTTGGACGACATATTGATTTTATGGAAAGGTGATCAAAACTCAGCAAAAGAATTTGTGGATTACTTGGGCAAAACTACTAACTTTTTGAACTTCACTTTTACATGGAAGGAAGAGAGCATTTCTTACTTGGATTTATTGATTTGTAAGGGAGATGGGGGTTTTAAGAGTAACATCTTTAGAAAAGAGAACTATTCCAACTCCCTATTGCATTTCAATAGTCACCACCCATTTCACCAGCGGAAAGGATTAATTAAAGCCCAAATGGTTAGGACCTCCAGGTTAGTTAGTCAAGACGACGAATATAGAGAAGAAATGTTTAAACTAATTGGGATGTTTATTGACAGGGGGTACCCTTTAAAACTATTATTAAGTGTCAGAAGGGACATTAATAGGAGGAGAAATGATAGATATGCCCCAATTCTTAAAGGTGGATTAAATACCAGGGAAGTGTTAGAGAATAGCAAAGAAGAACAAAATAATAATTTACTGTTGGTGGTGAAGTTTAGTGAGATGACACCAGCTATTATAAAAATAGTTAAGGAAGTTTGGAACTTTTCCTTAAGTGAAGAGGTTAAAAAGATATTGGGGAACAGTCCAAACGTAGTTTTTAGTAGAGGTGAGAATATGAAGGACATTTTGGAAAAGAGTGGATTAAGAAATTATAGGTCAAATATGAAGAAATGTGGTTTTTGTAGGATGTGTAGGTTCATTTATGAAGGTTCAAATGTGTGTGTAGAAGGATATAAATATTCCATCAAATGTCCGGGACAGTGCAATTGTTGCACTAAAAATATAGTTTATTTAGCCTGTTGTTCTTCTTGTAATTCCTACTATGTGGGTAAAACAATTAGGAGGCTTCGGGACCGAATTTCGGAACACCTTAGGTCCATTAAGAAGAAGGATTTGCACAACGCACTTTATACACACACTACAAAATGCAAGTGTTTTAAGAAGTTTTTGTTTTTTATTATTGGCCGTGTGATTGACTCAGGTGATGGGGGTGATGTTGACAATATGGTTGGTGCCCTTGAAACTGAGTGGCAGATTAGGTTAAATGCCTGTAGGCCGCCAGGGCTCAACGACTACATCTCCATCAAACCAATTTTAAGGTTAAGATCTCAGCAGTTATAGGTATTTGTCATAAATTAATTGATAAAATGAGGAATTTAATTAATTTATTCAAATTACTACCTACTATATATTGTATATATATATATATGCGATATATATTTTTACATATATTTTTTTATATTTTTTATATATTGTTACTATATATAAATATATATATTTTTTTAGTAAAAATTTTTTTGATTAATCAAATATTAAGAATATTATTAGTGACAGGATGTGTTTTTATGTATTTATGAAATGTTTAAATTGTGGAGTAAAATGGATGTATTGTTGTGGTTTTATATATTGTTAAGAAATTTGATGTATGGATGATTTTCAAATTAAGAAACATTGGTTGTTTTTTATTTTAGGGTGGGAGGGGTTTGCTATATCCTATAGGAATGTGTAGGGGAGTATTTATAATGGTGCACACAGTAGTGTTCTTTTGTATATCAAGACTCTGATGATGCCTATGTGTTTGGCGAAAGCATCCTTTAATGTTTATGCTTAGTCTTTTTGTTTTTATTTGCCTTGTTCATTCATTAAAACCTGCTGTTTGAAAACCTGCTGTTTGAACTGCTGTGAGTCATCTTCGTTGGTAGACCACTGGACTTTGTGGTGTTGAAAGTTTTTTCATTGACTCTGCCCTGGTGGGTGTTTGTGCTGTTTACTTCAAGTTTAGGTTTAGCCTGGACTGTTACAAGAGCAGAGCCATGAATCTGATAAATATTTTTTGAGTAGTTTTTATAATTGAGCTTTGTTACTAGTGGTTCAAATAGAGTGAGGAAGTAAATTCCAGGTTTCTGCACATGGCATGATTACAGGGAATCCCCTACCATGTTTGTAGATTTGGTAACTCATAATATTATTTAATTGTTGTGTGAAGTATACATTCATTGGAATAAGGCTGAATTATGTTTAGAAGAGTAGGAATTTTGTCAGGCTGATAGAGTAGCTTATGAGCCATGTTTAGTTGGTTATAACAGTCAGGAGTTGTGAGAGTTCTAGCCAGGAGAGTTTCTTAGAGAGAGGCAGTGATGTATCTTATGTGTATAATCAGTGACAAATTTAGTTATTTTGTTATAGCAGGTTTCTAGTCTGTCTAGTTCTGTCTTTTTTAGGTTAGTGAAAATGGATGAAGCATAGAGGAGAGTTGGCATGAGGTGGGTTTGGGTGGTGGCTACTTTAGAGCTATCTGTTAGAAACTTCTTATTTCTCTATAGGTTCCTCATCTTTTTATGTATTTTCTTAATTGTTTGTGATATGTGCAAGTCAGACTTCAGTTTATTATCAATAAGAACATGTAGTAGTTTAATTTGTGGTTCAGGAGTAATTTCAGTATTGTCACTAGCTGTGATATAGAAGTTGGAAGGGGGTGTGTGTTAGTCTGGTGAATTGAAATATCACAAGTTTGGTTTTGTTGTGATTGAGTATCAGTTGTGCATTAGACAACCATGATTTGATTTCAGTGAAGGATTTTTGGCTTATGTCTTGAAGCTGTTTAATGGCAGATGTTGTACATATCAGTGTTGAGTTGTCTGTTTACTGGATTATAGAAGATAGTGGGCTGGCAGTAATAAGCCCTTAAGTAAAGATACTGAAAAGAAGAGGACCAAGAACTGAACCTGGTTGGACACCAAGTGTAACTGGGAGTAGGTGGAGAGGTCTTGTAGCCACACTACTGCTTTCAGTCTACCTGTTAGATAACTTTGGAACCAGGAGAGGGCAGAGAGGCTAAGGTTTAAATAGTCAATAACTTGGAATGGGAAACTGTATCAAAAGCCTTGGCCATATCAAAAAAAGGCTGATGAGACTATTTTCCCCTTTGTTTCTGAATTGTTTTTTGGTGTTGGTGAAGCTGAGAAGTGCAGTAGTGGTACTGTGATGGGGTCTGAAGTCATCTTGGGATTTGGCTAGTAGATTATTAGCTACAAGGTAAAGAAGAAGCTGAGAATAGTCTGCTTTGACCCCGACTGTCCTAGGAGGTGCCATGCTATTAAGAATACTAAGAAATGTACTATTGAAATATTCAACAGCAGAATCCAGTGGTAATGACTTGAGTGGACTCCAGTTACATTTTTTTAGAGTGTTAATCAGCTCTTTGGGTTGAAAGTTTTCCTTGTTTCGGATTAATTGATAAACAGGATTTTTACAAAGGATGATATTTTGCCTAAACAGATAGGTAGGCAAGTGGTGACTGAGGCTATCAGATAGACATCCAGTGTTTTGATAGAGGATGGGTTTATTTGTGAGGGTCCAGTCTACTACAGAAAGTCTGTTTGACTTGTTTCTGTTCTGGTAGGGCTTTGAATAATTTGTGTGAAGCTATAGAGGTTGATATGATTGCTGGGATTTTGTGAGTTACAAGTTAACCAATCAGTATTGAAATCAACCATGATGATGGTTTCATAGCTGACCATATTTGAAATACATTTGAGGATACATTCCATTTTAGAATAATTTTTTCCTGGGGGATATACATGGATATTATGGTTATATATTTGTTGGTATTGACTTTTAGTTTGCTTGGTAGTATCTTGGTGTAATCTGGAGTTGTTATATTGAGATTTAGTTGCTGTAGTATGAGATTATTCTTGGATAAAATGGCTAGCCCTCCTCCTCTTCTCTCCTTTCTTATCTGCTCTTAAAATGTTGTAACCTGGAAGGGTGATTTCATTATCTGTAATGTGTTGTTTTAGCCAAGTCTCTGTTAAAATAGCTATATCAGGGAAGTATAGGAAGAAGGTAGAGTGATCTGAAGAAGTTTGGTTATTCTGAATAAACAAAAAGCTGTTAATAAATAAGATAAATGTTTGAACTGTTTTCCTTCGGCACCATTTTTTGTTTAATTTTGAGTGAGCGGGTAGAGGTAGCTGAGTGACAGTAAGCCTATTAGAGAGTGTCAATTGTGATATGGGGGAGGGACTAGAATAATAAGGGTAACAATGAAGTAGAAGGAGTTAATAAGGAAGGGAGTTAGGTGTAAACTTATACTATGTAGTAGTTAGTAGTCAAGGGATCTATGTGGTGCTTGGTGGATCTTATAAGTGGGTGTGGTTTTCTTATAAATAAATCTGTATGATTTGGTGGTGGGAGGGAATAGGGGTAGGGTAGGGGAGCAAAGGGAGCCCAAGCATAGTGAGGGTGAACAAAGTGGGCTAGTGCGAGTTTCCAGAGTGTACACTGTCAGAAATAAAACACTATCAGCCACTCAGAATGTGATTGGATCCAGCAATGCCTGTAAGGTGAATGTATAATAATTTCTACAGATGGAAATACCTTTTCGTTAAGAGCAACAAGTTTTCTTTTTGTACTGGGTGCTGGGGTTACTTATAACAGTGAAGTATTGATCACTAATTAATGCATTTTAGGTGCTTGAAATGGTTAATTTGAATATCAAAGGGGTTTCCTTTTATGGTGATGCTAGAGTGGGGGCAGACTACAAATAAGGGTATGGGGGAATTGGGTTACTGGAGTCCTTAGTGGCATGGTCTGCACTGTATGTTACAAAATAGTATAAAGCACTTGACTAACCCTAGCTTTAGAACATATTTAGTTACTGAAGCTGAACTTTGTTCCTTAAGGATTACATGGTTCCTGCAATTTTGGGTGGTCACAGTGTCTGCTGACTTGTTCAGGCTTACTACTTGGAGGTGGTTAGATATTAATTTGTTTCTGATGTTGAACTTTGTTCTTTTAGGAATTCATGGATCCCATAATTTTGAGTGGCTGCAGTGTCTGCTGACTCATGCGGGCTTACTATTGGCAGTGGTTAGGTAACTTGAGTTTGGTTTTATTAGGGTTTAAAATTAGTTGAAAATTAGTTAGCTATGCTTCAACTGTTGAGAAAGAGTCTTGAGTTAATAATTGTAGTTGTTCCAAAGAATGGGCAGCACATATTAGTGTGAATTTATCAGCATATTATACTACAGAAGCAAGAAGGGCAGAGGTGTGGAGGTTGTTAGAAAAAAGTGTGAAAAGCAGGGGCCTAGGATAGATCCTTGAGGAATGCCTAGAGTAACAGGTAGAAGAGGAGAGAGATTGTGTTGCCGTTTTACTGCTTGTTGGCGCCCAGACAGTTAGTTTTGGAACCAAGTAGGTTGGCTGAAGTTTAGATCAGAGAGAACTAAAATAAGATTACTATGTGAGACCATATCAAATGGTCATACATTGTGCATTTGTGCTGAATTCTGAACACTTATGCCAAAGTATTGGTTAATGCACCAAGGTCCAAGAACATATGCAGATACACACAGATGCACTGAAGTCCTCATACTGTTAGGTATACTCACACATGCAGTAGTAGAGGGTACTGTTTGCCTTAGGTGTGCTACATACAAATGTATACTCTAAATCCTGAATTATTTAAAGGAAGAAGTTCTCATTTAGATTCTTGTGTTTAGTGTTGGCATCTGCTGTGATATTCCACAATTCCTATGTTTTAAATAATACTCTGTACGTATGTCCATCTGACTTTGTTAGAAATACTGCAGGTTGGTCTCTTACCATATGCAGGCAGAATGACAGAAATCCTTCCTTTAACATTCCATTGTGGATACTGATGGATTATGAGTGAAGCTGCCAGAGCGGCCCACATAACTGTAAGTATAGCTTGCTGATACTGATGGATTATGAATCAGTCCACAGGGACAGCATTATGCAGTGTAGTTTGTCAATGCAAATTGATACTGCAGCAATCCCTGCGGTGGTCCCACTCATTTTAATATTGACTCAATGTTCCATGTGAAAGCTTATATTTTCTGTACTTTGGTCACACTTAACTTAACTTTACTGAGCTACTTAAACATTGCTGTTTACTTTGATGTTTTGGCATGTTCAACAAATACAGGCCTTTAATGTCCACATGTTACAGATTAATCAGCTATACATTATACTCAGGTTACTAGCACACGTTTGCTCTAATTTTTTATGCCAGCTTTATATGCCTGATATTGATAAGCCAGCAGTTATGGATACTAACCTAAGCAGGTGAATGCATAGGTGTTGATACTAACCTGAGCAGGTGAATGTGTAGGTGTTGATACTAACCTGAGCAGGTGAATGCGTAGGTGCTGATACTAACCTGAGCAGGTGAATGCGTAGGTGTTGATACTTACCTAAGCAGGTGAATGCATAGGTGTTGATACTAACCTGAGCAGGTGAATGTGTAGGTGTTGATATTAACCTGAGCAGGTGAATGCGTAGGTGTTTATACTAACCTGAGCAGGTGAATGCGTAGGTGTTGATACTAACCTGAGCAGGTGAATGCGTAGGTGTTGATACTAACCTGAGCAGATGAATGCATAGGTGTTGCACACTGTGTAGGTATGTCACACTTGCACTGGTGGCATAGTGATAAAGTTGACTGTATTGTGAAGTGAACATTCCTATAGTCACAGGTCTAAAACACTCATTGTGATGGTGTTGTACATATTGATAGATGTCTATTGTCACATATGTGTCTCTGTTGCTATGCATGTGGTACCTATTGGGTTACTTTTGTTAGTGTTACTACGCATGCGTCACTAATGTCTGTCATATGTATTACAGATTAATGTGATAGGTAGCAATAGATATATTATATTTGCTTGTTTTATGCTGCAGTGGCCAAGCATACATTATTCTTAGCATCAGTAGGCCCTACAACAGTATGACAGGGACCTACTTGTATGAATGGGTGATACACTGTGGTGTGGACAGGTATGGCATGACATCACTAACATGTGGAAAGCTGGTTGAGATCACAACAGATCACAAGATGCATGTCATTGCTGATGCTCAAACAAGATCCCCTGTGCAGCAAACTGGTTACACCCATATGAGCGGGAAAGGGATGCCACAAGTTGAGAACCACCTGTACCTCATACTGATGAGACAACGTTATTCCTGGCAGCACATCACAGACACAGACCAAGGGAGGAAAGTGTCAGATGAGGACAAACCAGGTAAGTGTGTCTCTGCATGGAAGATATGACTCCGAAGTTAGGTTTCATTGTGAACATGCTTTTTGGTGGTCTCTTCCCTATAAAGATCCATCACATTAGGCTATACATTCAAGACCATCAGGTATGTGCTTGTCTTCTTAGATATATCTGACAGCAGACTGATTCCCGAAAACAGGACATCAGCTCTTTGAGTGCTTGGGACTTGTTTGTTGTATCTGTTCACATGCATTTCACATTGTCATCATGAAACGCACTTCAAGAGATGGAGTCAGAGGAGAACATATCTGGTAAATGTGACTGTATAAGCAATGTTATTATGATGATAATTATGAGCAGTGATCATGCCCAATGACCCAATGATGACTTTGTCTGGTATGTAGGGGCATTGTACCACTCACAGCCACACTAACTAGGCAAATGATATTTACATTGCATTTGCATATGCTTTGGGAATTCCACTGACACTTGAGCACATCTGTTTCTCCATGCATTTCTGTTCCTTGTGTTATATGTCATGTTTCAGTGTTTGCACTTAAACTTCACACCTTCTTCTTAAGCCCATATATTGATCCTGAGACAGGATATAATGAGATATAATCACACAGTACAGCTAATGACATGCAGGCAATGCATTGTGGTCCAATTTTTCAAGTTCTGCATTCTTAAGACTGTCCACTAATCCTGAGACAGGTTATAATGAGGCATAATCACACAGTACAGCTAATAACATTCAGGCAATGCAGTGCGGTCAAAATTATCAAGTTCTGGAGGGGACAGCCCTTTGGCTTGGGGTCTAGCCTCCTATAGAAGAGACATTTTAACCAGAATGTCTGTGGGTGGTGGGGTATCATGTACTGGTCAGGAAGATGTGAACAGCTGTCCCCTGATGAGTTTAAGAGGGGAGGTGACACAGCTCCACAATGGAATAGTAATTTCCATAGCACATGGGTAAGTGTTCAATATGTGGGGAAATGTATCTGATGGTGTATGTCAGCTCTTTCAGCTACATGAACATTCCCAGAACTCTTATGGGAATGACCTGCATGCACTTGTTTATGCCACCTGTCATGTACCATACCAGCTCTGTCTGTTATATGAGGGTCAGGTGTGCAGCCATGGAGAAGTCTTGTGCATCACTGGCTGCAGAGCATTATAGTGCATGGCATATGTTGCACACTCTTTCAAAAGCAGTGTTACAGCAGTGCTTGAGTAGTGCCAAAGTACAACTTAGGCACTATATGCCCTGACACACATGTGCAGAATACCACCACTTGGGAGAGGGAGACTTCCTCTTCAATAATGCATACATAGCCCTCATCCATCACTGTCTGTGCTGCAATGTGCACACACAGCTGCTGTGGATCATCATGATCAGAAACTAGCTGACACATCCTGATGTAGTACCACTGCACGGATCTACAGTGTGTCACCACATACATGTCAATACCTCCAAATCAACACTACAGCACTATAGGCATAGGGTTTCCTTCCATGGCAGGGTAACCCAGAACATGGTATAAGCCATCAAAATGTGGCCCCTCCTTTGTATTAGTGCAACAGTGACAGTTACCCAAGAGCTGTGTCACCCCGATGCTGTGGCAATGATAATTGCAGTGTTGTCAACTACCTACTGTGCAGGATATTTTACATGTCTGATGCCACAGGATATCTATTGTTGTATGACTTACATGATGGAATGACAAACTGTTGTGTCATGATACACATCTATCCACAGGTTCACTATATTGCTCTATGTTGGCAGTAATGTGGATATGCCTTGGTTTTACACATGATTCTGTGACATACCAGCTCAAACTTGTATGACACCACCATGTGTTCATATCTGCAATGTACATACTATTGAGTAAGTCATATATTTTCATCTTAGAACATTTCATATTGCATGTGATAGTTCTGTGTACAGTTGTACTTCAGATGGTATACCTGTGTTATGTTTGGCACATTATTGTGATTACACTACATGTACAGCGACACACCCTGTACATGCATTTTTTTTTATTTTCACCTTTAATATAAGTGTAATTTACATTACTATGCAGTTATGCTATTAGATGCATACATTATTACATACATGCTTCTGTACATGTCATGATCTCACTTGGCTGATGCTACGCACATGTCCTTTGTGTATTATTGTACTTCAATTTTCCTTTACATGAGTAATTTATATTGGTGCAAACATGGATCGTATACTGCTGTGTGCTACAGTATTATAGGCCAGAACAGTTCTGGTCATTATGAATTGTGTGTCCCTTATCAGGCATGGGACTTTAGTGGCAAAAATTACCCTAGTGTTAATATGCAAACTGCTGTATGCAGAATAGCATCATACCAGACACATGTGACATGTTCATTGGGCACATGGACTTTATACTACACCTCTATATATCCTTCCATTTGTTATGCTACATCCCATTATGCACACTCATTCAGGCTGAATTATGCACACATTACTGTGCTACATGAACGCAATCAGTAGGCCTGTGCAGACTGCAGCCCTGGCCAATGACTTTTTTGTGGTATGCACAGCAGGCATGTAATACACATGAGGCATGGCTATAGATGGCAGTGTACCTGACCTACATTACGCTGTTTACTTGCATTTGTCTATACCCATTCACATATATTTATTTATTTTTTTGTGCACACAAGTATGTCATTAATATCATATCACAACATAATTCCTTTTACTGGAAATGTATGTATTACTAGTACCCCCAAAAAATCCTGGCATTCTATTTTCTGATTACACCATTTGCTTCATATTTTTATAGATTTAATTTTTCATCTGTTAGGTTTTTCCATGGCTTTATACAGTAATTTTTTATCATGACATTCTTATACCATACTTTTCTATCTTTTTCTGGATCAATTTTATATTCTACAAAAATATTTTTCTTGTTAATTTTTTATTTCTTAATTTTTAAACTATTTTTCTCTTTTTATTCTTTTTTACCATACACCCAAATTTATCAAACTTCTATTTACACATTTTTGCTACTAATCCCTCACCTTTTTAATTTATCCACTTTAACACATATACCACCCCAAACCTGCTTCTTCTTTATTTACATACAAAACATCTCTTTTTACTAGCTTTAATCTAGAACCCCATATAAATGAAAAAAGATATTCAATAATTGCTTTTCAAATACTGTTGGCAACACAACATAAATGCATTTGCTAAGTATGCAATTTTTCCAGCAGTACTGAAGCTATCAAATAAACTTTTTTGAATGATAATTTATATGTTCTCCAGAGAAGACAGGTTTGTTTTTTTCTTCTATTGCTTTTTTCCATAGAATTCTACTTACATCTTTGTCCCCAAATTGTATACCCAACACAGAAATTTAATTCATTGTAAAATATATACCTCCCAAGCTTTACTACATTACTTAGATCTTTACTTTTCTCTTTATTTAAGGCCACCTCTATCATCTCTATACACTAATTTGTGCAAAAGTAGTATTTCTTTTATCCATTTTGTTTGCGATTATTATAATATCATCTGCATATGTTAGCAGAAATGGAATTCTTAACCCTTCAGGTTATATGGCCATATCCTTCATTTTGTAATTTATTTCACAGACCATCACATTCATAAAAACTGCAATGAGTATACAACTCATTGAGCATCCACCACTCTTCATATGCACTGCTTGACTTAATCAGTCATTTACAAGTATTTTTACTTTATTATTAGTATATGCTGACATACATACATAATTTCCTGGATTTTTCACTTATATTATAATCCTTCATTATTACCCATAAGCTTTCATGCCCAATTCTGTCGAATGTCTTATGAAGGGCTCCTATCATGATTTTAATTTCTTCTTTTCTGTTTGTAATATCTTCTACAATTTCTCTATCATTAATAATTCTTGACAATCCTTCCCCTTTACACCATATAGGTTATCTTCCATAATATTTTCCGTTTTAGTTTCAAATCTCATTTGTATTATTTTAATAAATATATTATTATTATTATTATTCAATACTATAACTGTCCATTTTAATTGTCTTCTATTTTCATTCTTCTATATAAATTTGTGTTCCACTCCATAATTCTTTATACTTAAAACCTTTATTTACTCATTCATTCAAAGTCTTTATAAAATCTTTTTTGTCAATCCCTTAAATTTTTATACAGTCCATACCCTTTTCCATATGGGCCTGCAGCCAAATCTACTAATACTTTATCTAGTTCATTTAAATAAATCTCCTTTTTCAACTCTTTATTCTCTTTTTCTATTAACTTTTTCTACTTTCCATTTGTTTTTCACTACCTTCTTTTATTCTTTAAACATTTCTTGTACATATTATTCTACATTATTCATAATCTTTTCCTGAGTTCTTTCTATTTGTCCTTTCACATTTTTTTATTTCTCTGATTACACTACCATCTTCCTTTACTAATCTGCTTAAAAAACTCAGTATTTCTTGACTTTTTCCTTCTAAAAATATCTTTGCTGATACAATTGTATTTTTTCTTGCTTTCTTTCATATATTTTTTTCATTGTCAAAGTACTTTCATTATGTACTAAATCTTCAAATGCATTTTTGAATGTTCTTTTATATTTTTCCTTTTACTTTTCTCACATCATATTGCCACTGTAAAAAATTTCCTTAAATATCATCCACCATTCAGACCAATTTTTATAAAATGTTATAATTTTTTTTGCATAACCATATTACTCATCTCTTTCCTTCTTCATTCAATGCTTTCTCATTTATCCTTTTTATTCCTTTGCCTATTTTTATATATTCCTTGTTTTCCTTTATCTCTAGCCATATTGCAAGATAGTCAGAAAATCCTGTTTAACTACTTCCCCTTCTCCTCTAACTAGAACTTCTGATTCTATACAATAATCCTATTTCAGTTCTATATACACACCTTTTGTAAGTCCATGAATTTTTGTCCCGAAGTTTGAACTTACCACATCTTATTATTTCTAACATTTTTCTCATATCATCTCCTTTCTTTTTACGCTTCTCTCTTAAATCTCAGTTAAAGTCTCCTGTTATTATAATATTCGTATTTATCACTACATAGTCTAAAATCTAATGAAATAAGATGTCTCTTTCCTTACAATTAGTATAAGCATTTAATGTTATAATTCTATGTACTTATTCCTTCCAATTTACATCAACAATTGTTAATATTCCCACTTTTGCTAAAGTTACATCCAACATCCTTACTGTATTTCTACAGAATATGGCCATTCCAGAACATCTCTCATTTCCCGAACTCTGGATTATCATTCCTCCCCATAATTTCTCTGTTTGTAATTTTTCTTCATTTGTTAAAAATAGTATGTCTTCTAACATAATTACATCTTCGCCACTTCTTCTTTCAGCTTTTTCCTGGTTAGGGGTCGCCACAGCAGATCACCTGTCCACTCATGATTGGCAATGGAGTTTTACAGTGTTGAGTTGTCAGCCCAGCCTCCAACCTTCCACAGAAGGTACACACACACACGCACTCACACCTAGGGCCAATTTAGAGTGTCCAATCCACCTGCAGCATGTCTTTGGGATGTGGGATAAACCCACACGATCACAGGGAGGACATGCAGACTCCGCACAGAAGGCACTCCAGCTGAGGATCGAACAAGAGAACCTCTTGCTGTGAGGTGACAATGCTAACCACTACACCACTGTGGCCATCCAATTACATCTACACCACTTGAAAATTCTTATTCATCTTACTATACTTTTAATACTATTCAAATTTACAGAAAGCACTCTAAAATGTTCATTTTCTCTTGGTTCATGCTTGCATAAATCTATACCTAATCACTAGTAGCAGACTCCAAATCCAACTTCAGACTAGTGACAAGTGGAGTACCACAGGTTTCAGTTCTGGGTCCTTTCCTGTTCGGTATCTACTTCTCTGAAGTACAGGCTAGCACAGAAGGTCTTTGGCTAATGAAGTTTGCAGATGACTGCAAACTAGGAGCCATAATTGAAACTCCTAACAATGTGGACATCTTACAAAAGGACCTCACTGAGACAGATGCCTCGTGTCAAAGCCATGCCCTCAAGCTCAATGCCAAAAAGTGCACTGTCATCCCCTTTGGTAAAAACTCTGTACCCATGAACTACAACATAGGCGGTAGTATACTTAACACCAAAAGTGTGATAAGAGACCTTGGGACAGTAGTCTCTCCTTTGATAATCACATCACCGCAGTAGTCAGAAAATCCTTCTACATAGCGCACCTCATCACAAAAGGTTTCTCATCCAGAAAAAAAGAGGTCATTGTTCCCCTCTACTCATCACTCATTAGACCCATTATAGAGTACAACGCCCCTTTTGGTATGTACCTCACAAGACATCTACAACAACTGGAAAGGCCACAGAAATACCTCACAAAAAGGATTACCAGCTTCAAACAGATGCCCTATGCAGACCGCCTCAAAAAACTCCAGCTTTACTCCGTCACATATCGCCTACTCATAGGTGATCTCTGCCTAACATACAAAGCTATGTCAAACCCAGAGCTGTTGGACATGCTCCTCTTAAAGAAGTCCCAATCTCTCTAAGCTACACGCTCTAGGAACCTAAACCTTGTCACCACATTAAACAGAACATGCCGGAGGGATAAATTCCTGCCCCAGAGACTTCCCATACTCTGGAATAAACTACCTATCTATATCAAACAAAGCTCCTCATTAGTACTCTTCAAGAAAAATCTTGATGATTGGATGGGAAATAGGAAATTCACCCCAGGATCACTTCTGTGGCTCTGTTCAACAGTGACACAGGAAACTAATTTTCTTAGGTGGCAAAAGCCAGGGTACCTTTTTGGCTGGGCTTGTGTAGGCCCTAGGGCTGATAGCCTAGTACCTGCCTATGAACCTACCTACCTATGAACCTAGGTTGCATTCTAAGCCTAACCAATTTCCTTCCCAAGGGTGAGAATCAAACACTGTACCTTGTGTCTGTGAGTCAAACACCTTAACCATTATATCAAGTCTAAATCGTTACCTGTATGTGTTCTTTTTCATCCATTTCCTTTCTTTTTTCTTTTGTACTTATCTGTTTAAGTTTTCTTTTTTTGTCTCTTATCCTTTTACAAATAGAATTTTTCAACCTTTTATTACCTCCTAATGTATGTCTTTTCATCACTCATTTCAGAACCTTCTTCTATGTCCAATTCTTTTTTCTCATCTATTTTTTCTTGTATTTCAAATACTTCTAATTTTTTTTCTTTCTTCATTTTCTTCTCTTTCTTTTTCTTTTCTCCTTACTCGTATTTTCATTTTTGCAATCCATGTATAAATGTTTTGTTACATTTATTACATTCCAGTTCACATTTATTTGCATCATGTCCCATTTCCCCACAAATATAACATTTCCTTTTTCACAGTTACTAATCAAGTGTCCCTTTTTTCCACAAGAAAAAATGTTTTGGGTTGTCCACTGCCTTTTATGACAGCACTACCCCCTTCAGATTTATCATGCTTGGTATCATATTTTTTCTGTTTCTATTTTTAACACAACATTGCAATTTCAGACATCAGTTCATATACCCCTTTTGTCATAAACATTTGTAATGTAAATTATTTCTTTACATAAAGCTTTCAAATATCCCTTTGAATACTTTCTTCCTCTATTCGAATTGTATATGAATCTTATTTTTTGCTTCCCTGTTAAATGCTTTTATCACATAAAGATTCCATGGGTTACAGTCTTTCTTTTTTCATATTATCCAAGAAAAATTTCCATTGTAAAACAGTCTCAAATATAATATCACAAAATGTCTTTTTGTTAATAAGAATAAATGCTCTTACCTCATGTGCTTTTATACACAAAGAAGCTATTAAATGTCCCATACTTCATACCTGTCAATTTCTTTGTCTTATTTACTTTTAATCCTTACCATGTGCTTCCATTTTTCATTTTCTTCTGCCTTCTTTTCTGCTACTCCACTTTTGTCTTGTTTCACTTTCTCTGCATATGCTTTCCTTCCCATCTTACCACTGTTCTTCAGGATTGTCTCTGCATCTTCCTTTTTTATTTTCTCCATAAAGTCCCCCCCCCGCAGGAATCATCTCCTTCTTTTTCTGGATCACTCTGCACCACCATTTCTTTAAGTAAATCATCCCACAACCCTACCAGAGGGTTGTAATTATACACCCATTATTTAATGACCCATCTCCATCAAACAGGTTTCTTTGAAACATTTTCTCAGAATCCTGCATCCATTCTCCAGTCTCAGTATTTGCTTTCTCCTTCATTTCTTTCACCACTCCATCATTTCCTTCTCTCTCCATCTGTTTCACTGGGCTGCCTCTGTACCTGGAACAGAAACAGGAAGTGCTGCTATAAAATGGGTCCCACTCAAAGCAATGACGAGTAAGGGAAGTTCCCTCATGCCCTGACCATATTTCCAATAGTAGTATAAATACCGCTTAGGCCCTGTCCCTAAAATTAGGTCAACTAGCCCAGTGGGACAAAGGTCAACAAAGGATCGATTAAAAAAAAATCCCTAAACAGTAGAGTGTATCAGTAGAGTGTATCAAAAATTTGGGAGCTAAAGTAATGTTAGCTATTATCACCAAGGGATCTCTTACTTTCTGCTGTTGTTTATATATATTGTACATGCACATCATAAAAAACTGCTTTTTTATTTATTACTTTTATTATTATTATTATTATTATTATTATTACATCATTACTGTAGATTAGTAATGCTTATATTATGCCATTTTTTTCTTTTCTTTATAGGTGTAACAAAGTTCACACCCTGTCTGTTACTAACATTTATATTTGTTTACCTGCTGCATGTTATACTTGTAAAAATATGTATTTTCTGATGTTTATTTTATTTATTGTATTTGCTTAAAGGACCCTCTTCATGTGTGAAAAGGATTAATGGACCAGGTGACGTCCTTAGTTATTAAAATAAAAACAAATAAGTAGATAAATAAATAAATAAACACTTTAGTCTACATGTTCATTTACAACTGTGATGCCCCTGCACTGGCCCAGTAATCAAGGAGCCTCAATCGTCCCCACTAGCACCAATGAGGGACGTACACATTGGGAGGATTACAAGTACACAAACAAAGTAAAGTACAATTTACCCTTAAGAGAACACAGAGATCACAGTCAGTCTGGGGCTGGTTTCTCCTTCTTTCTCCAGATCCCCAATAAGACTTCCCATTGGCACAGCTATAGGGTTGAGACCTCAGCTGAGTGGCCAAGCCAAAACCACAAGCACCTTCTCTGGCCAAACAGTGCTTTGTGCCCCTGCCCACGTAGCTGACACACGCACACACACACACACACACACACACACACACACACACACACACACACACACACACACTTTGAGATCTGATTGATATACAAATACACACACACAGAGCTGGGAAAGGCTGGCACAAGTTTACTAGCTATGCCCCCTTCTGCCCAGACTATAAGGTAGTACCAGCTGCCACCAGCCACCCTTACTTATCCACTACTATAAGGCCCTTAACAAAGGATGTCCAATCCTACTGTGTATTGTTACTATTATCCAAATGGTAAGTGTGGCCAAGACCTTCAAGGCTATTTAGGAGTGGCCTGTACAGTGTCACCAAATACATATGCAGGTACTCTAAGACCTTAAATATCTCTAAACAAACCAGCCACAATTAAAAGGTTTAAATATATTTAATAATAAATAATAAAATAACTAGACAATACTCAAACAACACAGTAACTACAGAGTTCAGAATTACAGGAAATATTTTAAAGCAACATTGCAGGGCAGTCTCAAATGAATACAGAAACATCTAAACTAATATTTACTATGTTCCTATCTATCTCTAAAATAAATACTATGCCTAAATCTTACTTAGAGAGCAACACACAGACAGAAGTGCTGAATGGATGTTTCTAGATCCAAGACAAGATGCAAAATGCACAGACTTTCTCTGAGAGAGTTCTTAAAGTAATAAACATTACTGCTGGGTTAGCTGGGATGACATCACTCCTTGTCACCATCCTTCAGTTCCCAGGCTAACAGAAACTTAACAAAATGTAACATTTCTCTGTGAAAAATACATATCTCTCAGATGTGCAGCTGCTATAAAGTCACAGAGCAATAAAAACACTTTACATTTCAAACCTAGTAATTATTTCTGTTTCAAGACAATAGAAAGAAACTTCTACCTCTAGATATACTGTCTCCTTACTGTATTAATTAACTTTTATAGCACATCATAAAACACTTTGATTCCAACTTATTTTCTTAGAGTTTTGCAATTTAACTCTGTATGTTCCAGCTTCTACAATTAAAATATACATTTGCACAGGTATATAGATTTCTGTTCTTTTCCATTAGGGTACACTGTGGACACATTCTTGAAGCTCAGCACCTAAGATACAGTTCAACACACACTTATGCACCACTAATTTAATACACACGTAACATATAGTTTTCTTACATTTGTAAGACAAGCATATGAATCATATTACTATTCACAAATGACATATGAATATTTACAAAATTCCAGATAGCTGGACTGGCAGGGTTACATTTCTATATAATCATATTAATATTTTCAAGTGACATATAATTATTTACAAAATTCCAGATAGCTGGACTGGCAGTATTTCCCTGGTGTCACAACAACAGTGACATAAGCTACAAGATAATGCCATCAACAGCTTAATGCTATTAAATCAATCCTGCTAACACATCTCAGTAACAGTCAATAACAGTCCTGTCTTGTCTCATGCTTTTTTTAATAAGTACAGCACAATACTCCAGCTTGCATAAGATTGAACTGGTGACTTAGGATCATAGGATCATAGGAGATTACCAGGCTATCGACCTGGAGGTCATTTTAAGCCTAGCCGTTTCAACCAAATATAATATCATAGAGGTACTAGTCAACACCAAAGATTGCATTTAGTGATGACTGCCTATGTCCATGAGAGCTGTAGGCACTATCCTCAGTAAGAATTTATAGTGCCTCATCCACTCCTCTTGAACAGTTTCATAGATGTGCTCTGTTTCACATAAATTGTTAGCCTGTTCCAAAAACGTGGCAGTCACTGGGAGATAATTCTGTCCCTCCAGCATGTCCTATTTAAGTCACAGGCCATATTTAAGACTGTGAAATGGGTAGCCCTAGACCCATTTGATTTAGAGATATGCAGTAAGTTCATTAGGTTTGGGTCTTGGGTTGCTCTCTAGGCCAGGCATAAGTCTCCACTAAGAAGTCTATATGATATGGAATATAGTGACAAGGATTTTAGTCGGTCCATGCAAGGCACATGCTGGAGGCCCTTGATCTTATTTGTTAGAAACCTCACTCTAATTGCTGTATGTGCTTAGTACAGTACATACCGAATGGGGAGTTATACTGAATTATGAGACAGATAAGTGCCGAGTATAGTGGGGGATATAACTTCTTTTGCTCTCAGGGTGACGTGTTTACTAATCAAGTGAGCTTTCCTTACAATGGTAGACAGGGAGTTAAGGTTGCTATCAACCTGTGATGCCAGGTCCCCTACCACTTCATGAGTATTTAAGGTATTGTTATTGATTTGATAGTGTGAAGGGACATTTTTTGTGCCAAAGGGAATGATGATGCATTTCTTTGCATTCAGTTTGAGACCATGACAAATGCACCAGTCTTTGGTCAGTGTGAGACCATCCTGGAGTATACTGACATCATTTGGTGATTCAGTGATTGCACCTAGTTTGCAGTCATCTGCAAACTTGGTCAGCCACAACTCTTTAGTTTTGACCTGAACTCCTGAAAAGTATATACCAAACAGTAGGGGGCCCAACACTGACCCCTGTGGCACCCCGCTGATAACAGGTCAGCTGGTTGCTGTGTAGTCACGCACTTTGATAGCGTGTGTCCTGCTTGTGAGCCAGTTGGCAACCCATCTTATAACAAAAGGGTTTACATTTAGTTTGCTAAATTTATCAGTAATGCCTGATTGTGGGATTGTGTCAAAAGCCTTTGTCAAGTTGAGGTATGCTATATGCACAAACTTGCCCTTATCAATGGCCTCATCACACTTTCAAAGAAATCCACCAGTTTTAACAGGCACGATCTGCCTTTCACAAAGCCAGATTGGGTAGGATCCAGGGTTTGGAGGTCACCAATGTCTTTATTTATGAGGTCCATAATGATATGTTCTATGGCCTTACTGATGAGGCTGGTCAGGCTTATGGGTCTGTAATTCCCTGGATCTGTTGTTAGGCCACCTTTGTATAAGAGAATAACTGTAGCTGTTCTCCATTCCACAGGAACAAAGCCTGTGGTTATTCTATGATCAAAAAGGGTACTTAGTGGTGATGCTAGTTTGTGCTTTAGCCTGTTGAGCAGACAGCCTGGAATGTCATCTGGTCCCATAGAGGCTGTGTTTTTTGCCTTGGATAGGGCTTTGAGTACCTGCTCTTCAGATATGTAAGGTGGGAGCAGAATTTGGTGGAGGGTTTGTTGTAAGTTAGGAGGGGATAAGGGAGTGAAATCCACCATTGTTTCTGGGAGGGGGTGGGTTATTGAGCCATTTTCTATCTACATTGGAAAACATCTTAGGAAAGTTTTGAATGGGGTTCGCTTTGTTCTGAGAGATCGTAAACATTTTTTGGATGATTTCTTTAATTTCAAAGCTGAATATGGAGTGTTGCTTAACTGTCTTTTAGTCACACTTGATGTTGACTCGCTCTTTATGGTAATTCCTAATTTGGAAGGTATTGAAATGACTAGGGATTTTTTAATATTACAAAATGATTTCCCTGCAGATTTGATAGATTCTCTATGCCTGTTCTTAGAGACAATTTTAGAAAATAATGTTTTTATGTTTGAGCAAGCTCTTTTCTTGAGTAGCAATGGGCACGGCATGTGCCAACAGCTATGCCATCATTGTCTTGGCTAATTGGGAAGAAAATCATGTATTTGAGGGACATGCTCACAGACCTTCTGTATTGTTTTACAGAAGATTAGTGGATGATATTTGTCTTGTATGGCAAGGAACTAGTGAGAGTGTACATGAATTCACTGAATATTTACACACCACGACCATGTTTTTGAAGTTTACTAGTAATATATCTGGTACATGCATAGATTTTCTTGATGTAAAGATAGATAAAGATGCAGAGGGGCATTTCAACACTGGTCTTTTTAGAAAGGACTGTAGACCTAATGCTGTCCAACATAAAGACAGCATGCATCCAGACTTTGTTTATAACAACGTTTTGAAGGGACAGACCTATTGGGCTTCCAGGTTTAACAACCTCGATCATAGATTTGGGAGAGATTTGACTAGTACGGCCTCTGAATTTCAGCACAGGGGCTATGGTGAACATGAGGTTAGAGGAGCCTGTAACTTGACCAGAAAACATAGAAGTGATAAGGCCAGACCATATTTTTCTGGTCCAGCCACCTTTGAATCCACTGATGGACAGGTTGATGTATCTAAGGGTGTCCCCTTGACTCTATTTTTCACAAGGGAGATAGAAGTTATACGCAGAGTCATTAGGAATAATTGGCCTATTCTGCAGACTAATGAAACTATAAGTCACGTTGTTGGTAAGAAACCCAGTTTAGATATAAGAATAGGAAATCTTTAAAATGACAGCTGTGTTATAAGATGCACAAAACCCTAGGAGGAAGGGCTGCTATATCATCAGGCATGATGAGATGCCTTGGATGTAGCTTTTGTGGCTATATTGACTTGAGTAACTCTTTTGTTCAACCCATTACTAAGCAAGTTTTTAATTTTAGGATTTCAGTAGATTGTCACACTCGTAATATTATTTACCTGGCTACATGCCAGGGATGCGATAGTTTTTATGTTGGCAAGAGCTGTCATGCCCTATATATAAGGATTAGTGAGCATCTCTAGAATACCAGGCTGGGGAATGTAAGAAGTGCTATAGCCAAACACACTCTAGAGAGAGGGACTACCCATACCTTCCTATTCAGGGTTATGGAGGTTGTTTTTATTAATGAAAGGTGAGATGATATTAAGAGTTTTACTGAACTTAAAGAATTTCACTGGATTATTAATTTACAAGCTGATAAGTCACCAGGTATTAATGGGAAAGTTTCTCTAAGACCTTATCTTAAGAATAGAGGCCTCTACCATTAAATGATTGGACTTTGTGCTGAGACTGATGTTTAATTTGTTAATTTGTTGATTGCTTGATTGATAGCATTATATAAGTGGGAGTCTTCAATTCATGTTTTATGGTCTGAGAAAGCACATTAAGTGTGAAAGCGCTTACCGTAATTTTATTATTTGTTTTATTAAAGTATTTTAACGCTCTGCCGTGTTGTGCCTTTCTGGTATCTTTGTTTGCTGTTTATAATGTAAACATTCCAGAAATCAAATGGCACACATATTAACATATTAAAACAGACTGCTTGATTTGTTTTTGATATACTTAGTGTGATATTTATAGTCCTGTGCTGTGCAGGTGAGTAGCACGTTTCTGTAAACAGTCTCGCTAGGCAGATATGGAAATAATGTCAGTGTAACTTATCTGTGCTGAATATGAGTGAGAAACAAATTTTACAATCACACTCTTTTTTCTAAATGCATAAAGTATGTAAAGGACATCCTTTCATACTTGCAAACTATTTTGCAGTGTCATAAATAGGATGTGCATTGGCATATCGTTGGCAAGTGAGGCCGAGCACATTCACTATTTATGCATTATAGCAAAGCTGTGGACTGTGCAGCAGCTAAAACTGTATTGTTAAACATTAAAGGGCTAGAAGTTTCATACAGAGTTATGCTTTTGGGGATACCTTGATGGTTTCATTACAGAATAGAAAGGGGGTGATAGGAAAGATTGAGAAAGGATAGACAAACAAAGAGGGGAACACACCAGGGAGACATCAAGAGGGTTTTTTCTGGAAGAGGTTGATAAGGATTGGCAGTGTGTTTTTTTCAGGGGATAGACCCCCCCCTATTTTTCAGAATTTTACTTTTAAGAGGCTAGTGGAGGTGGGAAAGGGGGAAGGGTGTGTTGGTGAAATGGTAAGGAAAGAAGGGCTGAGGAAGTATCATCTGTGTACCCAGTCGACAGAGCCTCACATACATCCACTGCCAGATGGTGTTGCAGTAGAGGTCCCTGATGTTGATGGGGTAGAGGCCTATGTTGACATGGTGGTTGGCACCAACTGGGCAAGGGTGATTTCTACATGCTGAAGAGAGGTTTAGACTGGTATAATTCTCCTGTCCACGACTTTTTCTTCTAGCATGTCCTCAACCAAACTCTGAAGCCGCTGTTCAGTGAGGCTTTCCAGGCTGCCATGTGCTGGACTTCCTGCAGAACCAGCACCTCCACTATGACAGTGTGAGGACATCCCCAGATGGGCAGAGAGTAAAGTACACACATGTACTGCTCCTGAGGGATTTGAACCTGTATAAAATAAAAAAAGAAATGGGACAGAAGCAAAACAAGAAAGTAAAAAGAAATGCCTAAGCAAAATAATAAAGAAAAGAGAAAAAAAAAGGTGAGGAGAGACAAAACAGAAAAAAAAGCACAATAAATCCACAACATACTGTTGTAATGCAAGTTAGCAAGTCAATAAACCTTTCAGAAAAATTTCTTTATTGAAGTTCAGTTGTGTATGGGAAGTGCATATGCATACACTTGAGGGTAGTGATTAGGGAAGCGCTTATGTAACTTGGACAAATGTGTAAGAGCAGTACTTATGTATTCTTGTGATAAATTGATATGGTTTTGTGTTTAAATTCCATACTTTTCAAACACATTTTACAGTACAAGTCATCAAACATGATAAAAATCACTAACTATTGCAGTTAATCCTGCTTAAAACTGACAGGGTAGTACATCTTGCTTTGTCTTTTTCTGTCTTATTTTGAATTCCTTTCAGCTGCAAAGGTATAACAACAGTTGTTTGCAGGATTACCACTGAAATTCGCTTTAAAACCATTGCTGCACTGCTGTTTATGCTACTCTGAATTATGTGTAATAATTTCTGCTATGATTAGTTAAGTAATAAATATCCTATGGACACCTATTACCCTTACCTGTATTCATTTTCATTTATGTCTTATCCTGTCAGATTGTAATTTTTGAATGCATACACGTGTGCATGATTACAATTCAGTAGTGAAATATTCTACTGCATTGTGTTGGGTACTGAAAAAATATAAATGCAAGTCTGTGGCTTGTTTTAGAAAATGCATGTATCAGTCTGTGGAAAACCTGAACTGTAAAGGCTAAAAGTAACAATTCAGGGAAATGTGAATTTCTTTTTCTTTAATGTACAGTAATGAAGTATAACAGCTTGTTCTCTGAAGGGGTATTTGCATCTCATCATTAAAACAAAGTAACCTCCACTCCCCTCCCCCAACAATCAGTCTGACTACAGTGTGAGTGTCATTTTAGCCATGTTGTATGTGCAACAAGAAATAATTATGAACAAACAATTAAGTGCATCTACTCTTTTTATTTATATTTAGTTACCTCTTACAAAACCTGTTCTCATGTAATAACTGGAAAAGGCCTTACAACTCTTTTAATGCAATGCAACATTCTTTAAATCTGTAACTGCAAGTTTTATTTAAAACTAAAGTCAGTCCTATCAGCATTGCTGATATTTGAACCTTTTTCTAATACATTTACAGAGTTACCTGGACAGATTAATAAATTAC
>NC_056729.1:1650601095-1650678595 GCF_019279795.1 Protopterus annectens
TTTCTTCTACAGAGTCGGTATCCGCAACAAACCATTCAACTGTACCAATAAATATGGATAAAGTCAGCAGCAGAATGGTGTTGCCACTGCCACTGCTGCTGCTGATGATGATGAAGATGATGATGATGATGATGTAATTGTTTTATGAGGAACCTGAGGGAAGTGGCAAGTAGTTTCCCAGTGCAATGCCAGGATCTCTCACCTCACAATGTTAGTAACTCCGCAGAAAGGGACACTGCATCACAACATTCCACTCACGCTTGTACACCCACAACAAGCAAGCAGGTCAACACCAGCATCAGTACAGGCAGAAGAACAGGGTCAGGATGAAGGCAGGAAGTCTGAGGCCACTTTTCCCATAGAGACACTTTACAAAGAGGTGCCAGACACAGAAATTATTTTGAACTACCTCAGGAAACACATAAAGCATTGGCAGCATAACAGGAAATGTGCTGTGACATGTTTAAGGCTCAAACCAGTGCAACAGAGAGTCAGCTAGAAATAGTTAAGAGTCCTACAGGGTATGCATGAAGATTTCAAACAGTACTATGAATTGGCAGAGAGAAGGGATAATGCCATGGTGTCACTGATGTATAACATGGTGGCACACCAGTCATAGACTGCGGCCTCCATTTGTACAGTGGTTCAGACATACCAGGGTCAAGCCAGACTCAATTTAACCAGGGGAAAAGGAAGGGTATATTCTGGACACATGGGAGAAGAATCACAGGGTGGTGACACTTGCTCTCAAATTAGTAATATTAGCACTCACAGTGAGCAATCACAACACATTTCTCACAGGCCACATCAACAGTCTTCTACACTTAGGAGAACCTCACATTACAGGTCAAGGTCATGGTAATAAATCACTGTCAGGTCAATGACAGAGCATCACCTTCTTCATCTGAATCACACCATTGGACTAACTCACCTTACACTTCTCATGGTAGCCCATCCCCCATATCTACTGCACCATCACCGTGCTTGTCAATACGAGATGTGTTGTTGTACCATCGCCAGGCCTATTAATAGGAGATGTGTTGTTGTACCATCGCCAGGCCTATTAATAGGAGATGTGTTGTTGTACCATCGCCAGGCCTATTAATAGGAGATGTGTTGTTGTACCATCACCAGGCCTATTAATAGGAGATGTGTTGTTGTACCATCGCCAGGTCTGTTAATAGGAGATGTGTTGTTGTACCATCACCAGGCCTCTCAATATGAGATGTGTTGTTGTACCATCACCAGACCTGTCAATACAAGGACTCCTTTTATCTAGAGCTACTGTGATTTAACATTTTTTTATAAGTATGTTTGTGTAATGAAAATTAGGATTCGTTGGTGTTGGGGGGGGGTGGACATATATACTGGGTTATTCCCCTTCCAGCTATTACTTTCACCATATTCTGGAGTGGACCTGTGTTGTGGGGAGGATGGACGTCTATGTAGATATGGTAAGTACATACATCCCTTACTTATTACTGCACAAAAAAGAGAAATTCTGACCTCATCAATATTTTACAAGGCAGTAAGGAAGACATATGATGTGCAGTGTAACATAATTCTTTACAGATAAATCAAAAATGAAAATTAAATTTCTCACTGCTGATAGTACTTGTTTCCAAATCATTATGATAATACCCTCACATGTATCTTTATGCAAACCTGTTTCCTTCCATTCATTGAATACATTAGCAAGCAGTTGTGACTGCTCATCTTCTAAATTTTTTTAACCAAAAATAATCTAATCCATTTGGACCTGGTACCATTTGCATATGTATTGTCCTTAATATTTCTCTATTTTCATCAGCTATAATCTTTCCTATCAACTCAACTTTTTTATGCTTCATAGTCATTCATAGATTCATAGGAGATTACTAGTCTAATGGCCCAGGAGTCCTTACAAGCGTAGCCATATTTATCTCGAGTTGCCCCAATAGTCAGTGGTTAGGTGAGTGAAGTTTGCAGAGGTAAGAATCTATGGTGCTTATTACTGACTGCCTCTGTCCATGAGGAATCCCAGGAGTGAACTTATGGTCACCCATCCATTGATCTAGGTAGCTGTTGAAGAGGGGCAGGGAGAGGCTCTGCTTCACATGAATGTGAAGCTTGTTCCAGAGAAGGGGTAGTCTCTGGGGGATAATTCTATCTAGATATCTCTCTGGCCTGATTTGTTCATGTCAGAACTAGGTTAAGATCCCTGGAGAGAGTAACCTTAGTATGGTTTGATTTACAAATATAAAGGTATCACATGTAGCTGAGGTCTTCTTAGAACTGATAATGATATATCTAGGCACATACCTGAAGTACTGTGTTTTTTATATAAAAACAGTAGGTCACTGAGAAGTAGGTTGTGTTATCCTAAGGATGTAAGTAGGAAATCTCATATAGCTGGAACTAAACCATGTGGTCATTGCAACTGGTGTGCATATATTCACAGCAGTTGCAAATTTGAACATCCTGGCCAAGGTAGATGTTATAATTTCACAATAGCAACTACATGTGATACCTTACATATTGTTTATTTAGCTTACTGCACTGCATATAAAAAGTTTTACATGGGTAAGACTGAACGTCCCATTAGAGAGCGCATAAGAGAACACATCTACCATATGAATAAAGGTAATGTGGTTAGTGCATTAGCAAAGCATGTTTTGAGTACTGACTCCAGTCATAGTTTTAAATTTTTAGTTATTGCTAGGGTTTATGAGAATGTGAGGCAAGGTGACATACGTGCAAAGACTGAGGATTTAGAATCCTCATGGATAGTGAGGTTCAGGGCTGATGTGGGGCATGGGCTTAATGAATCAGTTCCATTATAGCTAAATTAAAGAAGAGACCCCTAAGAAGGTAGTTAGCATTAAGGCATAGTTTTAGCATGTATTATTTATGTCTGATGTTTTTTATATTAAATTTGTATGTCTTTTTTATGTTTTGTGTTTTTAAATCTGTGGTTTTAAATTTGAATTTGTATCATGTGACTTCTGATGTATAAATAGGGGTGTGTGTATGCTAGTGCTTTTGCAATACACCTGATGATGCCTGTTTGGTGAAAGTGCTTGCATTTTGTTGCACTGCAGTAAAAGATTTGAACTGGATATATCAGCTGTATCTGTGTCTTCCTATTCGTTTGTTGCTGGAATGTTTGCTTTGGACACAGTAAGTGAGCCTTTTATAGTGGTAGTAGTTTTTGTTCATAGGTTCATAGGTTCATAGGTTCATACTAGCCTATCTGCCCTGGGGCAATTATAAGCCTAGCCCGATTCTGTATGGCTTACGCCACCCCTTGATTTGAGTATACGGTGCCCTTTTTAAGGTTTAGTTTACTGTGCCTCTGTCTAATAGTGACACGGGAGTAATCCCTGGGACAAACCTACGATCCCCAATTCACCTATCGAGATTCTTCTTGAAGAGATTCAATGAGGTGCTCTGCCTCACATGAACTGGAATTCTATTCCAGAGCGAAGGGAGCCTCTGGGTTATGAACCTGTCCTTCCAGCAAGTTCTATTTATTTCTGTGCTTAGGTGGCTCTAAGGGATTTAGATTTACTGAGGTGGAGCATGTCCATTAATTCTGGATTTGACATAGCTTTGTATGTCAGGCATAGATCGCCTCGAAGTAGGCGGTATGCAACTGAGTAGAGCTGGAGTTTTTTTAACCAAGCAGCATATGGCATCTGTTTGAGACCCTTGATCCTCTTGGTGAGATACTTTTGGGGTCTTTCTAATTGCTGCAGGTGTCGGGTAAGGTACATCCCAAAAGGGGCATTCTATTCTATGATGGGCCTGATGAGGTATGAATGAAGGGGCACGATTACCTCTCTTGATCTAGATGTGAAACCGTTCGTGATGAGATGGGCTATGTGGAAGGTCTTTCTAACCACTTTGGCAATGCGGTTTTCAAAGGAGAGATTGCTATCAACTTGGGTCCCCAGGTCCCTAATAACTTTCTCTGTACTTAATGGGTTCCCGCCTATGTGGTAATTTGTGGGCACATTGTTTTTGCCAAAGGGTATGACTATACATTTTTTGGCACTTAGCTTTAAACCATGGCGCTGGCACCAGTTATCTGTCTCTGTGAGACCTTTTTGAAGGATGTTTGTGTCAGCTGGAGAGTTGATTATGGTGCCCAGTTTGCAGTCGTCTGCGAACTTGGTGAGCCATAGTCCTCCCACATTTGCCTGTACCTCGGAAAGGTATATACCGAACAAGAGTGGTCCCAGGACAGAACCCTGTGGGACGCCACTTGTGACCGGTTTTGAGTCTGACATGGTACCAGCAACTCTCACTCTGTGGGTTCTGTCTTTGAGCCAGTTTGCAACCCATCTTGTGACATAGGAGTTTATATTTAAGCTGGATAGCTTATCTATGATGCCCGAGTGGGGTATTGTGTCAAATGCCTTTGCAAGGTCCAGATAGGCTGTGTGGACTACCTTCCCTTCATCTATGGCTTTGGTGACTGTTTTGAAGAAAAGTCAACCAGGTTCAAAAGGCAGGATCTGCCCTTGACAAAGCCGAACTGGGTAGGATCTAGTGTCTGTAGGTCACCAATGTCTTTGTTTATGAGCTCCATGATGATCCTCTCCATAGCCTTGCAGACTAAGCTAGTCAGGCTTATGGGGCGATAGTTTCCAGGGTCCGTAGAGGCTCCACCTTTGTGGAGTGGGACCACTGTTGCTGTACGCCATTCTGTGGGCACATATCCTGTAGTGAGGCTGAGATTGTATAGCTGTTTTATTTGAGGGATTAGTTCCTCTTGGAGTTCATGTAGGACGCAACCTGGGACACCATCTGGTCCCATGGAAGTAGTGTTTTTTGCTTTGGAGAGGGCAGCCTTCACCTGAGCATCAGAGATGTTTGGGAGGCAGCCCTCTGCCAGGATAGATACTTGCTCTTTTGGGGGGGAGGGGGTGGAGAAATTTGCACTGCACCTGTCTGCCAGGATATTGGCGATGTCTGTGGGTTCAGTGTATTTTTTGCCGTTTAGAATCAACTCAGAACAAGTCTGGGAGTTGCATCCCAGGTTTCTAACATAACTGAAAAAAGCCTTATGATTGTCTTTGGTGTCCTGTGCAATTTTTCTCTCAAAGCTGGCCTTGGAAGATTTTATGAGGGATCGTAATTTTTTGCTAGTACTGATCAGAGATGCCTTCCCTATTAGGGATTTTGCTCTATCATGTAGTAGCTTCCTCCTTCTGTTTTACAGTTTATTTATGGCAGGGGGTCCACCAGACTGGACGCCTGCCTTTGGATGATTGGGTCTTGGTTTTGTTTGGGATAGCATGATTCATGCATTCCTGGAGATGTCCGTAGAGTGCGTTTATATAGGATTCTGCAGTTTGGGCCATAGTTTCCACTGGCCCTGGGGCCTTGAAGGATTCCACTTTGGTTTTGAGAAGTGAGAAGTTCGCTTCTGAGAAGTTTTTCACTGTGGTTTTCTGGGCTGTGGGTGGGGTCGGGATGTGGACATCCTGTGAAATTAATTTATGGTCTGATCTTACCAATGAGGGATATAATTCTGGTGTGGAGCATAGAGTCCCCATGTTGGTAATGATCAGGTCTAGTATGTTGTCCCCTCTTGTGGGAGTGGTGACTAGTTGTTCCATAGCATTTGAGTTTATAATTTCCAGGAACCTTTGGGCTAAGGTGCTGGGGCTTGAGTAGTGCTCCCAGTCAATGTTTGGGTAGTTGAAGTCGCCCAATATAATGGTGTTCAGAGAGATCTTCATGTTCTCCAATGTTTTCAGGAAAGCCGAGTGGGATTCCTGACTTTAAGAGGGTGGTCTGTAGGATGCTATAAACTGAAAAGCAGTCTTGCCCACTGTTAGTTGCACATGGATGTTCTCCGATACTTCGTGCAATGCCACTAACCTGGAGGTGTGGATATCCTTCATAAATATGGAAACTCCCCCTCCTTTTGTGGTTCGGTCCGGGTTTTGGGGCCGAAAAGCATGATATGAGGTATAGCCTGGTAGTGCTGGGGTGCTCTCTAGAGCCTGGAACCAGGTTTCTGTCACTGCACAGATATCGATGTTCTCCATACTGAGGAGAGCTTCGAGTGCATGCATCTTGAGGTTAAGACTTCTGGCGTTTAGCAGCATTACCCTTAGTTTCTTGTTCCTTGTGCTGTCTATGGGGGTGGGTTTGACTTTTGAGCCTTGCCTAAAAAAGGCACTATGGTGGTGGCAAGAGCCTTTGCCAATATCCGAAAGCCCAGTGGTGACAGGTGCAAGCCGTCCCTAGCGAAGCAACATGGCTTGTCGAGCATGTCATCCCAGGCTGACAGACACTGGATCCCCTTTGAATGACACCAAAATTTTAGTAAATTGTTAAAATCGATCATTTTGTCTTTGTACTGTGGCATCATTCTAGGTGAGGGTAAGATGCTGCTCAAGGTCAGGGTCATACCAGCTTGGGCTACATGATCAGAGAGCTCCTCTATGTCTGTTTTCATGTAGTCCAGGGAGGTACGTCTCAGGTCATTCACACCAGCATGTACAATGACTGAGTCATATTTGTATTTGCTTTGGAGTGACCTGAGTGCTTGCGTTATGTGGCGGATCCTAGCACCCGACAGGCAGCTCACCGTGACCTTCTCTTTATTCAGCCTGGTGAGAGGGACATCAGTGTGTCTGACAATAGAGTCACCTATTACAAGAGTATCAGGTGTGTTATTCAGCCTTAAGGGCTGTGGCTGCTTGGCACACTGACTTTGTGGGTTATGTGTTGTGTGTGTTTTGTTTTGAGGTAGCGTTTGCTTGGATGTCTGCTTTGGAGGTCTCTGTTGCTTAGGTAGATTTTTATTTAGAGCCTCCGAGTATGTTTTTGTGTATTTATGTGTTTGGTTCGCTGATGTGGTGGGACTATGTGATACTGGAATTGTGTTGTGTGAGGTTACCTTCTCCTCCTGACTGGTTACACCAGTTTTAAGATGAGAGAGCTCAGCCTCCAGTTTGGCTAAATAGTTGCATCTCTCACATACATTTGACCTATAAAATGTATTTCTGTTATTATTTGTAATTAACCTATTTGGTAACTTCTTTCATTTCTTTATATCCGCAGATATTTTTCCTTTATTTTTTCTTACATTATAATTAAAGTCACTTAAAAATAATATGCAGGGGAGGACATGCAGACTCCACACAGAAGGCACTCCCAACCCAAGCCGAGAATCAAATGGGAGAACCTCTTGCTCTGAGGCAACAACGCTACCGCTGCAGCACCGTGAAAGTGCAACTTTATATAATTTATAATACTGTCCACATTTAAAGATAATATTCTTAAATTATCCATTACCTTTTGTCTCTTTTTCTTTCAAAAACATGTTTTTATATTTTCTTTTACTCTCTATAACTCTGTCAGCAATAGTTTTCCTTTTAACAACTATCCATTGCTTCTCTACTCTCTCTTCACTCACGTCACTAATCTCTGGCATAGTGTCACTTAATAATAATGATTGTTCTTCTTTATCACTATTATCATGTTCCTTATCCTGTGTTTCCTGAACTACTAAGCACTGTTCATCTGTAGTATGTGGACTTTTGTCTTCTTCCAGACCTGTAGTGCCATTTTCCTCACCATCCACCCTTTCATTAGTTATATTTGTGTTTCAGTACAATCCATCGATGCACAACTTGTCTTGTGGCATTTGTAACATGCCAGTGTACAATTTTTAAATAAATGTCCTTTCTCCTAGACTGTGTATAATGCTTTGTATCATGGGTGTTGCAGTGGTGCAGAGGTTAACGTTATCACCTCACAGCAAAGGATTCTCTGGTTCAATTCTTGGCTTGGGTGCCTTCTGTGTGAAGTCTGCATGTCCTCCTTGCATTTGTGTGGGTTTCCTCTGGGTACTCCAGTTTACTCCCACATATTAAAGACATGCGCCTGGAGCATTTCTCCAAGGGCATCCACTGAAAATAGGCTTTGTTTCTAGTTGGACTTTCCCAGTCAAGAAATGTTAAATCAATAAATACATTTCTTGTGCACTGTTCTATAAAATGTCATTTTCTCCACAAATCAAACATGTTCTTGGCTGATCCCAATATTTTACAAAACATTTTGCTTCTTGAACATTTATTACACTTGTAATATGTTGCACGTTTCATTGCACATCTTTCAATTTAGCCCAAACACTCCCATCCATCCATTCATTAACATGCTTTATCTTTAACTTTTTTCATCTCAAAAATAGTCTCACATGCAGTTTTTAAATAAATGTCCAAATCTTCTTTTATTACTTGAGTCCTTAATTTATGAAATGTCTTTTTTTTAGTTATACCCACCTGTATTAAAAAAACATAATTTGACCAGAGAAGACCATCTTCTCTCTCTTTAAATGTAACCATTAGCTTTTCCCCACACCTTCTTCTGATTCAAAAATAATGTCACTAAATGATGTTTTGCCCTCCAAAAATAAAGGCTATAACATCTGTCACTGTAGCACCTAATGATAATAATATCAAATTGTCCCATAAGGCATATCCATCAATGGCCACCTCTTTTTTAAAACAAGTTCTTAATGCATGTGTACAGTTCTGTAGAACTCACACACCTTCCAATTGTTTATTTATTTATTTATTTCCAATTTGATGACCAGGGAAGTCCAAGCAGAGCCCATTTTCAGTGGAGGCCCAGGGAGAAAAGCTCCAAAAGCAGTTAACAGAATATAACATAAATACAGTATGGAATATACAGTATACAAAAGCATAAATATACAATTTAAAATACAATACAAAAATACAAAATCAGAGAGTATACATTTAAAAAGACAAATGTTAAAATATAGATAAAGACAAAAGTAATTCAGAGAATTTACTTATAACGAAATACCACTACAACTGAGAGACCGTAGTTAAAAGAAAAGTAACTGTAGTAAAATAATAAACTGCGGACTGAACACGACCCAGCAAAAACTTTTTTAAAACTGTATAATTTTATTGTGGTTCAGAGAATATAATTAAAAGTGCAAGTCAAAGGCAGATCATGCCTTCTAAACTTGGTTGACTTTTTCGAAACAGTCACCAAAGCCATTGATGAGGGAAAGGCAGTCCATACAGCCTACCTCGATCTGGCGAAGGCCTTCGATACAATACCCCACTCGGGTATCATTGAAAAACTCATCAGCTTAAATGTTAACCCATACATCACAAGATGGGTTGCAAACTGGCTGAGTGACAGAACCCACAGGGTCAGAGTTGCTGGCGCCATGTCAGACTCAAAGCCTGTCACAAGTGGTGTACCACAGGGCTCAGTCCTGGGCCCACTCTTGTTTGGCATCTACTTTTCCGAAGTACAAGCAAACACAGGAGGGTTATGGCTGACAAAGTTTGCAGATGACTGCAAACTGGGCCATAGTAGAAAACACATCTGACACAGATATCCTTCAGAAGGGTCTCACAGAAACGGATAACTGGTGCCAGAGCCATGGCCTAAAGTTAAATGCCAAAAAATGCATGGTCATACCCTTCGGGAAAAACAGGGTTACCCCTAGCTACCAAATAGGTGGCAATCCACTGAGCACAGAAGAAGTTATTAGGGACCTGGGGACCCAGGTTGATAGTAGTCTGTCATTCGACACCCATGTAGCTAAAGTAGTTAGGAAGACCTTCTACATTGCCCACCTTATCATGAAGGGATTCTCATCTAGATCAAGGGAGGTCATAGTCTCCCTATACTCATCACTCATCAGACCAATGATTGAGTACAATGCCCCATTCGGAATGTATCTGACCCGACACTTGCAGCAGCTGGAGAGGCCACAAAAGTTCCTCACCAAAAGGATAAAGGGTCTCAAACATCTGTCCTATGCTGCCCAACTGAAAGAACTCCAGCTCTATTCAGTCGCCACCGCTTGCTCAGAGGTGACCTTTGCCTAACATACAAGGCCATGTCAAACCCAGATTTGATGAATATGCTTCACCTCAAAAATCTAGATCCGTCAGAGCCACATGGGCGGAGACTTAAACCTCGACACGGCTATTAATAGGACGTGCTGGAGGGATAGATTCATCACCCAAAGACTCCCTATGCTGTGGAATAAAATCCTGGTATATGTGAGGCAGAGCACCTCGCTGGCCTTGTTCAAGAGAAATCTTGACCAATGGATGGGAGATCGCAGATATACCCCAGGGATTACCTCAGTGTCACTGCTCAACAGAGGCACAGCAAAATAATGGGTATAGTTCCCCATACTAAAGGGGTGCCGTAAGCCACAAAACTATGGGCTAGGCTTGTAAATGCCCTCGGGCAGATAGCCTAGTATGAACCTATGAACCTATGAACCTAAGTCATAAAGTGTTTATACAAGTTTAGTGTTCGTTCTAACAATAATATTATTAATCAAAGATGATAGTAGATGAGATTGAAGGGACATTTAAAAGAGACGACAGTGTAATTTAGGTGGGAAGGGAGCAGGAACAGTCCCAGTTTTAGGTAAGGTAAGAATGGAGGAGAGATTTGAAATTAGAGTGTTTGTGAGTACAGTGGAGGGAGGGGGTGAGAATTCCATAGTTTAGCTAAGGAGTGTGATAGATGTAAGTGGCCAGGAGGGCGTAGGGATTTATAGATTTTTGGTTTTCAGATCTAAGAGTATGACTCAGGAGGTAAGGGGTTAAACTAGATAAAAGACAGGAGCAGATTGAGGGTTGGAATATGAGTTTGTGAGCAGTGGTGAGTTGTATGAATTTCAGGTAATAAGGAAGTTCAAGCCAGTTTAGGGAGTGGAGTGAATGGCAGTGATGGGAGGAGTACTTGGACCCTGTAGCAAATTTACAGACTTTGTTATAGCAGGCTGCCAGTTTGTTTTTTAGGCTAAACTGGAGATGAGTAAGTAGAGAGGCACCATGCATAAGAGAGGGGCTCAGATAGGAGGAGGCTAGAGTATGTCTGGTAGAAGCTGTTAGATAGCAATTTTGTCTATACAGCAGACCTAGTTTTTGGTCTTTTTTTTATTATTTAGGATGTGGATATCGAATTTTAAATGTTCATCAATGGTGACTCTGAATAGTTTGCTGCGAGGTACAATTTTGATTAGAGTGTTATTGTGGATTTTTATTTTAAAGGAGCTTTTGGCTAATTTCTCAAAGGACAGAATATCATCATTTTTGTTTTGCTAGCATTGAGAGCAAGATGGTTGTTTAGCATCCAAGTTTCAGTATTGGAGAAGGCTGTTTGTGTTTTTTGAAGGCATTCAGAGGGAGAGCTTGCTGTACAGATGATTGTGGAATCATCAGCATACTGGATCAGTGTAGCATTTTCTATGGATTTGTGAAAGTTATTAATGAAAATACCGAAAATTAAGGGGCAGAGAATAGAGCCTTGGGGGACGCCAGAGGGATTGTTGAGAAAGGATGAAGTGAAATTTTTCCATTTAACAGCTTGTAGTCTATTGGAGAGATGACTTGTAAACCAGACTACAGAGGAAGGAGAGAAATTGAGGGAGGAAAGTTGAGATAAAAGTAGAGGATGTGAGACAGTGTCAAAGGCTTTGGAGAGATCTAAGTAAAGCTGGATAGGATTTTTCCCAGAGCTTCGAGCATGATTAATGGTGTCAAGGAAGGACAGAAGAGCAGTGGTAGTGCTGTGGTCAAGCCTGAAACCATGTTGTGCTGGGGTAAGAAGATGATTGTGTGTTAGGTATGGCAAGAGTTGGTGATGAATGCACTTTTCGAGGATTTTAGAAAGAGGTAAGAGAATAGCTATAGGACAGAAGTTAGTAGGGTCTGGTTATTGCCGTCTTTGTGGAGAGGGGTGACAAAAGCTTTCTTCTAGAGGAGACATAGGCTTCTTGGATGATCCTGTTGATAAGAATGAAAATGGGGAGGGCAATGCTGTCGGCAGCCATCTTAAGGAAGGGGGCAGGCAGATTATCAGGAGTGTAGGAGCAAGGCTTTAGTTTAAGGAGGAGTTTTTTTATGCTGCCGGTGGTTTTAGGTTTAAGACTGAAAAGTGGAGTGTTAGAGGGAAAAGCAGCGCATGTGAACTATGAGAGGGAGAGATGATGGGAAAGCTTGTGGTTAGTTTGGCTATGCAGTCAACAAAAAATATGTTGAAATTAGATGCACTTTCATGGCCTGGGCAGTTTGGGTTAGGGCATGGGTTGTCTTTTCTACCAGGGCTTAGAAGGGAGGAAATGCAATTCCAGAACTATTTGTGGTTAGAATTATGTTCTGATTGCAGTTTGGAGTAATAAGTCTTATGGTCTTTAGTTATTAGTTTCTTCACTGAGTTGAGGAGTTGTTTAAATTCAATTAGAGAGTTTGTTAACTTATTTTTTTGGTATTGCTTCCAACATTTGTCTCTGAGGTGCATTAGTTTTCTGGTTTCTTTAGAAAGCCAGGGAATGGTTTTGCATTTTATTCTTTTTTGTTCTAAGAGGGGCTAGGTTGTTTAGTAAGTTTTGAAAGGTTTTGTTGAAGTAATTAGTTGCACTGTCCAGAGGCAGAGCCTTTAAAGGTACCCAATTCATTTTTTTCTGACAATCAGAAAACATCTGTGGATTGAAGTTGGTGAGATTAAGAGTTTGAATGTATTGATCTTGTATTTGGACATGAGGCACACTAAAGGGCATAGGCTGGTAGGTGGTCGCTAAGGGGATCAGGTATAATTTTGTTGTTTGAGATTAGGTTGGGATGAGTTTCCAAATCCAGTCTAGTGTAGTGCCAGAGGAGGTGTCTTTACTGTGTCTGGTAGGATAGTTTTTAGCTAGTAGAAGTTAAAGAGATTAATTGCTTGGCTCAGAGATTGTGAGGAGACGGTGGTATACTTGATGTTTACATCACCAAGGATGAATGTTTCCTTTCTGATGTTGGAAGAGAATTATGAGAGAATGTCTTCAAGGATAGGAATGTTATCACTGGGGGAATGTAGATGGCAGCTAAACATAAAGATTTATGTTTATTGATTTTTAGGAAGGCTATAGATAGTTCAGCAAGAGAATTTAGAAATGAGGTTAGTATATAGAATGACTGTTAGAGAAGAGGAATAAATTAAGGCTATCCCTCCTCCTTTCCTGTTAGCTCTGTCTGTCTGTTAGGTCATTTATTATGTTATCCCTGTGTAGCAACTTTTGTATATGTTCTTTGCATGTGTGACTTGTTATCCTGAATCTTGCACTGGTGACCTTTCACTGTGAAAATATTAGACACTGTCTGTAGCAGTTTTTCTATTTTCTTGCCCCCGAAGGTACGTGTGATTCTTCCAGGTCAGAAACATTGAATAATTCTTGTACTATTCCATTCTGCAACCCTGCCAATTGGAGGGTTGCAATCATCATGTTTTCCTCACTCCTCTCCTTGCTGATATCCATTGCTGCATCTCTCATTGATACAAATAACTGCTGTTGAAATAAACTTTCTGAACCAGCAGTTAGCTCAAAACATTCTACCTCTCTGTCTCCACAGTCCGCCATACTGCCTTCCTATGTGGCTGACATAACGTTTATACATGTCAGCCTCCGCACACTACTCTCAATAATGAGTAGAGTTTTTAATTGATATGTACATCACATATTATTTACATATTTGCATATTTTAATTATTTGCATCTATTTACAAATCTCCATACATTATAAACTTCAGTTTAAGCATATTCTCTCCACTCTTTTCTCCACAACCAAAACATTATTTCCTCCAAAATCCTTGTCAAAGTCCATTTTCCATTGTATTTAATGTAATTTAGTCTCTCGTTTCATATAGTCCATGTAACATAAAATATTACTCTGTTCATTTTTTCACTTCTTCCTGTTTCCATGCACCATAATAACCAAATTCTATTATGTCCATATTTATTTGTTCAAATTTAAACAAACTTGCCACCCTATTATGTTTACATATTTCTTTCCGCAAAGTATTAACTCTTTCAGATTTCAAACACACATGCTCAGTAGTCTCAAACTCTCCACATGTATTTTATATTCTATCTTGCTTTTTTTTCATAGCTAATGTGACAATTACACTACTAGTTGGGCAGCCCTGCTTTATTCCACATTCAATTTTTATTTCTTTCCCAATCCAGCCATTTACATTTAGTTTCACATAGTTCCTTCCATAAACAGATTTTATTACTTGTAATATTTTTTGCTTACATTTTATGTCTGCACAATTCCCCATAATGATTTATTTTGAATATTATCATAGGTTTTACTTATATCCCACATCATAACCTTTGCTTCTACATTTTTAGTTATGATATCATCAACTATTTCTCCTATTATCCATAATAACTCTTGACTTCCTTTTCCTTTTCTTCCTAAAATACATTTTGGTCATATATTCTATCCATCTTTTTTGTAACATTTTTGTTATTATTCTCATAAAAATGTTATACTCTGTATTATTCGATGTTATAGGTCTCCAGTTTTTTTATCTCCTCTCTTTAATTCCAGTTTCTAACCAATCATTCATAACTTCTATAAAAATTATTTTTGCCACTCTTTAATTTCTTTATACATATATTCAATTCCATCCAATCCTGTTGCAGAATTCATGTTAATATAATTTAGAATTTTATTCAATTCTTTCATAGTTGTTTTTGGTTCTAAATACTTATCATCATTATTTAATTTTTCATGTTTATAAATTTGTTTTATGTTTTCTTCTCTCTTAACAAATAATTCCAAGACATATTATTTAATTATTTCGTATATTCCTTCTTGTTGTCTTATTTGCTGACCTTCCTTATTTTTTAATTCTCTTATTATTTTTCCTTCTTTTATCATTTTACTCAAATATGGTGCTACCTCTTCTTTCTTTCTTTGTAAACATTTTTGTTTATATAACAGTTTGTTACTTTTAATTTGATTCATTTTATATATTTATCTTTCTTTTTCGTAAAAATAATTTCTCTTCTCTAAAAAGTCTCTAAATGTTTCTTGGCTTAATATCTTATATTTCTGTTTTTCTTTTGTACTTTTCTTCCTTATGCATTCTAACAACACTTTTTTATATTTCTCTTTAAACTTAATCCACCAGAGTCCAATTTTCATAAAACTCTCTCATATTCAAATGATTTTTCCATAACTCTATAAGTTTTTTCTCTTCTAAATCTAATTCGTTTTTATTAATTTTCTTTATTCCTTTTCCTATTCTTATATATTCTTTGTTTTCTTGTACTTTAACCCATATAGCTACATGATCTGAAAATCCGGCATACTTAATTCCATTTTTTATAACTTTAGAACTATCAGATATTAAAAAAAATAATACATTTATGTCCTAATTTCATTCTTTTTGTAGGTGCAGTGGTTATTTTCTCATACACTTAACTTTCCACTGCTCATAATTTCTTTAACCATTTTAACATCACAATTGCTCTTATTTTCTCTTAAATTACAATTAAAATCACCCAACACCATAATGTCCATATTTACACAAACATATTCAAGAATATTTTTAAACATCCTTTCTCTCTCTCTCTCTTTTTTGTTGCATATGCATATAAAGCTATAAACCTATACACATATTTTCCATCTCAAGTCTATTACCATAATTCATCCTAGTTTCACTATGTTTACATTTAATATTTTAATGCTTTCTTGACATAATATACATATGCCAGAACATGTTTCTTTCCCCATGTTCCAAACTACCACACCATTCCCAAGTTTTTCAGTTTGTGTTCTTTCTTCCTTTGCTAATAATCAAATACGGGTTGGGAGGGTGGCCTAATAGTTACAGTGTTTGCCTTGCAAACACAAGGTGCAGGGTTTGACTCTCACAAGGGATAACTGGCTAGGCTTAAAATGAAGCACAAGGGCAGTTAGCCTAGTACTAACCTATGAACCTATATCTTCTATGTTTTCTTCATCATTATAATGTTCCTATTCTACACTTAAAATTTTTCATACTGTTTACATTTAAAGCTAATGTTTTCAGTTTTAAAAAACAGTTACAAGTTGTGGTTGAGTTGTTTTAATTGCATTTTTATTACTGCTACCTTACCTTGATTACTGCTATATTTCTTTGGCTGTTGTTGACTACTTTTTAGTGTTTGTTGACATGAAACAAAGATGTTTTTATTGGCTGCTGTTTTTCTATATATTGAAGTATTTGTGTGGATATCTTTATTTCTGAAGACGTTATTGTTGCATTAAAGAATGAGAGTTCCCAAATACCAGTTTTGCTTCTGTGTTTTTACTCCTAGGTTCATAGGTTCATACTAGGCTATCTGCCCAAGGGCATTTATAAGCCTAGCCCATAGTTATTTGGCTTTCGCCACCCCTTTAGTTTGAATAAAACTATGCCTATTATTTTGCTGTGCCTCTGTCAAGCAGTGACACTGAAGTAATCCCTGGGGTATATCTGCGATCCCCCATCCATTGGTCAAGATTCCTCTTGAACAAGGCCAGCGAGGTGCTCTGCCTCACATGTACCGGGATTTTGTTCCACAGCATAGGGAGTCTCTGGGTGATGAATCTGTCCCTCCAGCACGTTCTATTAATAACCGTGTCAAGGTTTAAGTCTCCCGCCCTTGTGGTTCTGAGGGATCTAGATTTTTTGAGGTGAAGCATATTCATCAAATCAGGGTTTGACATGGCCTTATATGTCAGGCACAGGTCACCTCTGAGCAAGCGGTATGAGACTGAATAGAGCTGGAGTTCTTTCAGTCGGGCAGCATAAGACATATTTTTGAGACCCTTTATCCTTTTGGTGAGGAACTTTTGGGGCCTTTCCAGCTGCTGCAGGTGTCGGGTCAGATACATTCCAAATGGGACATTGTACTCAATCATAGGTCTAATGAGTGATGAGTACAGGGGGACGATGACCTCCCTTGATCTAGATGTGAATCCCTTCATGATCAGGTGGGCAATGTAGAAGGTTTTCCTAACTACTTTAGCAACATGAGTGTCAAACGAAAGGCTACTGTCAACCTGGGTCCCCAGATCCCTGATGACTTCTTCTGTGCTCAGTGGATTGCCACCTATATGGTAGCTAGGGGTAACCTTGTTTTTCCCAAAGGGTATGACTATGCATTTCTTGGCATTTAACTTTAGGCCATGGCTCTGGCACCAGTTATCCGTTTCTGTGAGGCCCTTCTGAAGGATATCTGTGTCAGATGTGTTTTCGACTATGGCCCAGTTTGCAGTCATCTGCAAACTTTGTCAGCCATAACCCTCCTGTGTTTGCTTGTACTTCAGAAAAGTAGATGCCGAACAAGAGTGGACCCAGGACTGAGCCCTGTGGGACACCACTTGTGACAGGCTTTGAGTCTGACATGGCTCCAGCAACTCTGACCCTGTGGGTTCTGTCACTTGGCCAGTTTGCAACCCATCTTGTGATGTATGGGTTTACATTCAAGCTGATGAGTTTTTTGATGATACCTGAGTGGGGTATTGTGTCGAAGGCCTTTGCCAGGTCAAGGTAGGCTGTATGGACTGCCTTTCCCTCATCAATGGCCTTGGTGACTGTCTCGAAAAAGTCAACCAAGTTTAAAAGGCATGATCTGCCTTTGACAAAGCCAAACTGGGTTGGATCCAAAGTCTGCAAGTTCCCTATGTCTTTATTTATGGGTTCCATTATGATCCTCTCCATGGCTTTGCAGATAAGGCTTGTCAAGCTAATGGGACGGTAATTTCCAGGGTCGGTGGAGGCACTGCCCTTGTGAAGTGGGACCACATTCGCCGTGCGCCACTCCTTGGGTACGTATCCTGAGGTGAGGCTAAGATTAAACAGCTGTCCTAACTGCGGATTTAATTCCTCATTGAGTTCATGGAGCACACAGCTGGGGACACCATCCAGTCCCATGGATGCTGTGTTTTTTGCTTTGGAGAGAGCAGTTCTCACCTGGGCGTTGGAGATGTTTGGGGGGCTACAATCCTCTGGTATAGATATCTCTCTTTTTGGGGGGGAGTTTGCACTGAACCTGTCAGCCAATATGTTGGCAATGTGTGTGGGTTCAGGAATCTTCACATCATTTTGAACTAATTCTGAGCATATCTGGGAGTTTCCTCCTAGGTTTCTAACATAGCTAAAGAAGGCCTTATGATTGTCTTTTGAGTCCTTGGCGATTTTTCTCTCAAAATTTGCCTTGGATGATTTTATGAGAGCTCTTAGTTTTTTACTTATAATGATCAAAGGTGTCTTACCTTTCAAGGATTTTGCTCTATCTTGTAGTAGCTTCCTCCTTTTGTTGTAGAGCTTGTTTATGGCTGGGGTCCACCAGACTGGACACTTGCCTTTGGTACAAAGAGTCTTAGTTTTGTTTGGGATTGCCTGATCCATGCAGTCCTGTAGGTGCTGGTAGAAGGCATTTTAAGTGATTCAGCAGTTTGAGTAATGTTTACCACTGGCTCAGGGGCCTTAAAGGAGACCACACTAGTTTTTAGAAGTGTGAAGTCAGCTTTTGAGAAGTTTTTCACTGTGGTCTTTTTTATTTCAGGTGGGGGCGGGATGAGGACCTCCAGCGAGATTAGTTTATGATCTGATCTCACCAGTGAGGGGTATACTTCCGGTGTTGAACATTGTGATCCCATGTTCGTGATGATGAGATCAAGTATGTTTTCTCCTCTTGTGGGGATGGTGACTAGTTGTTCCATGGCATTTGAGTTTATGAACTCCAGGAACCTTTGGGCTAGATTGTTTGGGCTTGAGTAGTGTTCCCAGTCTATATTAGGGTAGTTGAAGTCATCTAGTATGATGGTGTTTGGAGATACATTTATCCCCTCCATTGTTTTCAGGAAGGCCATGTGAGGTTCCTGAGTTTGAGAGGGTGGCCTGTAACATGCTACAAATTGCAGAGCAGTCTTGCCTATGGTTAATTGCACCTGGATGGTCTCCGATGCATTGTGCGTTGCCACCAACCTTGAGGTGTGGGTGTCCTTTATGAATATGGACACCCCCCCCCTCCTTTCTTGGTGTTGTCCGGATTTTGGGGCCGGAACGCATGATATGAGGTGAAACCTGCTAGTGCTGGGGTGCTGTCAGGAGCCTTGAACCAGGTTTCTGTCACAGCACAGACATCGATGTTCTCCATACTGAGAAGGGCCTCGAGTGCGTGCATCTTGAGATTGAGACTTCTGGCATTGAGCAGCATTACCGTTAGTTTTCTTACTTTTTTGTGTTCTAGGGTGGTAGGTTTAGAATTTGAGCCTTGCCTAAAAAAGGCACTATGGGGGTGGCAAGAGCCTTTGCCAATATCCGGAAGCCTAGGGTGACAGGTGCAAGCCGTCCCTTGCGAAGCAGCGTGGCTTGTCCAGCATGTCATCCCAGGCAGACAGACATTGGATCCCCTTTGAATGACACCAGAATTTAAGCCAATTATTAAAGCTGATCATCTTATCACTGTATTGTGGCATCATTCTAGGTGAAGGTAGGATACTGCTCAAGGTCAGGGTCATACCTGCCTGGGCTACATAATCAGAGAGCTCCTCAATGTCTCTTTTCATGTAGTCCAAGAAGGTACGTCTCAGGTCGTTGACACCAGCATGGACAATGACTGAGTCGTACTTGTACCTGCTGTTGAGAGACCTGAGTGCTTGTGTTATGTGGCGGATTCTAGCCCGACAGGCAGCTTACTGTGACCTTCTCCTTACTCAGTCTGGTGAGCGGGACGTCAGTGTGTCTGACTATGGAGTCACCTATGACAAGTATGTTTGGTGTTGTATTTGGCCTTAAGGGCAGTGACTGCTTTACACACTGATTTTGTTGTTTATGTGTTGTTTGTGTGGTGTATTGAGTTTGCAGTTGCTTGGGTGTCTGCTTTGGAGGCCTCTGCTGTTTAGGTAAATTTTACTCAGAGCCTCCGAGTATGTCTTAGTGTGTTTATGTGTTTGATTCAGTGGTGTGGTTGAGTTATGTGAGACTGGTATTGTGGTGTGTGTAGTTGCCTTCTCCTCCTGCCTGGTCTTGCCAGTCCTGAGTTGAGAGAGCTCAGCCTCCAGTCTGGCTAAATAGCTGCATCTCTCACAAGTGTTAGTGTTACGTGGGAGGAGGAGAGGGTTGTCCGTGTACATGAGGCAATTGTAACATTGTCTCAGAATTCCCAGATTCACCAAATGGGCAGGAGAGGACGCCAGCATCTGACCCTTCGACATGCTAGAAAGAATTATGAGTTGGTATGAGACAGAAAAGTAGTGGGCTTAGCAGGGAAGTGGGCACTCCTGGGGGTTTTGCTAGTGAGAGATTTGTATAATATAGGAGTGCTTGACCTGCAAAGAGAATGCTTATAAGACAAGGGATATGCTTATAAGACAAGTGCTGAGCTTTTTGAGAAGAAAAAGCTATTTGGAACAAGTGCTGCACTTTTTAGTGTAGGTGTAAACTGTTTAGGTTCCTAACAGAGCAGTTCTAAGGGAAAAATTGAAGAACAGACTTTCTGGAGCCAGAAAGAGTTTAACCTTGTTTAACCGGAGCTGCCCGATGCTGCTCTAGTGGCAACTCCGCGCTAAATCGAGCTAAAGCACGTTAAAGCGTGCTTGATAGCAGGGGCTGGAAAGAAGCAGGAATAGACCCAAAAGGGAAAATAAAACTACAGTTTCAATTCAGTAACCACCTCTACGGGGGGCAGGGAAGCTGCTCAATGTTAGTCACTGCCACTGATCAACAGAGAGACCCTCCTTCAGCCCAGGCAAAAATGCATTGGAAGTTTGTTAGTTATAAGTTTTTAATTTCTTCCTTATTTTTATTTTTATCAGTTTTAATAGTATAGTATAATAAAATGTTTATCTCTTTCCTTTCTTATTTTCTCTAAACATTATATTTTTGAATTTTCTTTTCCTTTATTTAACTCTTTTTCCCTGTCAAATTCTTTTTATTTTTTACTGTGTGGCAATCAGCTTCTTCCTCACTTGTCTCCTCTGTTTCTTTTTCCCTGTTACTTTCTTTAACTTCATATATATAGTCTCTTTATCAGTCACATATTTTTGTACATTTCTTGTATAAAACATTCTTCTATCTCTTTTTCCTGTATAACTTCATTTTCATTTTCCTGCACATTCATTTCACATTCTAGCCACGAACAACCAGTATTGCTAAATGTTTTGCACTTTAAATCACATTGTTTGCATTATTCCCTACTTTACCACATAAATAACATATTTTTATGACATTCCACAAAAATAACAGGTCTTTGGTTGACTCCTATATTTCACATACCTCCTATTGCCATGAACATCAGTAATACTAGGTACATGCATAACATTATCATTATTCCATCTTCTGTATTAGTCCACATTCCCATCCCCCCCAGTCCATAGTCCCCTTTCATCATTATTTTTGTAGTGTCCATTACTGCTTTATATTTAGTTAACAAATGTTCTTTCAGTTCTTTTGCTTCAACTTCAGTTCTAAACGGTATTGTTATTCTTTTTTATCTTTAAAAAGCTTGCACCACATATTCTGAACATGGATAAATATTTTTCTTTTGTTCATATGCACCCGAAAAAATTTCAAGGCCTGCCCAGTCTCAAATATCAAGTCACAAAAAGTCTCTTTATTAATCAAAACAAGTCCTCTTACCTGTTTTGCTTTGACACCCAGAGGTGCTATGACAGACTCCCCAACCTCATACCTATCCAAACTTTCTTCTTTTTTACTGCTCACATGTACTGTACACTTCTGTTTTGCTTCTTTTATTTCTTCATTCTTTTTTGTTTCTTCTCCCACCGTTTGTGGCTAAGTTTTTTGTCTTTTGAACTTTTTATGGCACAGTCTCTTCTTCTGCTTTTCTTTTTGTATTTTGTCCATAATGTCACTCCATGAAACTACTGCTCCATTTTTTGGCTCACTTTGATTTACTATTTCTTCCAAATAATCATCCCACAACCCCCCTCCCATTGGAGGGTTGTAATTTTGCATTTTCGGAAGTAACTGTCTCCCCTTCAATCTCCTCTGAATGTTTTCTTCTGAATCCATCTCTGTTACAGCTACAGTCTCCTTTTCCTCCAATGTCACTGTTTTTTTTTCTGCACACACAACATCAGAAAAAACTTCTGATAGGGATTCTACCATTTCAACTACATTTTCAGCAACTTTCACTTCATTTTCAGCAAAAGCTGAATCAGCCATGTTTTCCCCCTGTTCTTCCTGGCTGCCTCCATGCCTGGACAGGAAATAGGAAGTCAGGATGTGTAACATACAAAGTCTTCCCCTAAGTACAAAGAGTAGGGGTAGTTCCACAATGCCCTGGCCAAAGGTGTCTTGTCTGCTGTGGGGTTGAGTAATCTTTAACAATGGTTTATTTGAGGATCGTAGTGATCTAGGATTGCTGTTGGGTTGGATTAGGTTAGCAAGTACCAGGCAGTCCTTTGGTTTATGAATTATTTTTTGGGCTATGGACAGTTGGAAGGGTTGGGAGTTTTAATCATTTGAGTTATGAGAATACTGGGCAGTAGTGGGTTCTGTAAGGGTGGCCTGTAGTGAATTTGGCAATTTTATTGTAGCATGATTCTACATTATTTAAGTCTGATTTATGAATGTCTGTAAATACTTGGAAGCCGTAGAGGAAGGTGGAGAGTACTTGTGTGCAGGCAGTGGCTAGTCTAGCACTTACTGTAAGGTAAAGTTTAATTCTATATAGAGTGCTTAGTTTAGAGTGGACTTTTTTGATGGTGAGGGAGATGTGGGTATTGAACCTTAAGTTTTTATCAGTTGTGACACCTAGAAGTTTGGTTTGGTTAGTGGGTTCTATTTTGGTTCTGTTTGTAGAAAGGATTGAAAGTGGGTTCAGACACATTTTGGGTTTATTATAATTGAATAATTAACTTGGGCTTGTTAGAGTTTAGTATGAGTTGATGGTTAGTGAGGTAGTTTTCTATATCTTGGAAAGATTTTAGCATTTTTGTTTGTAGATCCTGGGGGGTGAGGGCTGCGCAGATTAGTGTAAGAGTTATCAGCATACTGGACTATAGAGGCTAGTTGGGTTGCAGAGCTGAGGTTGTTAGCAAATATTGTAAAGAGAAGGGGCCATTTATGGATCCTTGGGATACAACAACAGTGATGGGTAGAAGGGGGGACAGGGTGTTTTGCCATTTGGTGGATTGCTGATGGTTAGATAGATAACTATGGAACCAGGACAGGGCTGATGTGTTGAGGCCATGGGATGATAGTTTATTTAGTAGGATTTGGTGGGAGATGGCGTCAAAGGCTTTTGACATGTCAAGAAATATGGAGGAGACCATTTGGCCTCTGTTTATGAGACCTTTAATGGTATTTATGAAGATAGTAGGGCAGTGCTGGTACTATGTTTTGGCCTAAAGCCGTGTTGCATGGGTGGAGAGGAGGTTACAATTAGGGAGGTGGGTGAGGAGTTGGGAGTGAATTGATTTTTCTAAGATCTTGGCTAGAGGGGAGAGGATGTCTATGGGACTGTAGTTAGTTAGATCTTTAGAGGGGCCGCCTTTGTGTAGGGGAATGATGTAAGATATTTTCCATAGATAGGGAACATATTGTTCAGATTGAGGGGTTGATCAGGATTGATATGGAATAGGCTATTGAGGAGGCAACAATTTTTAGGAATTCATTAGTTAGTTGATCAGCATCTAGACAACAGGGTCTGAGGTTGGAAAGGAGTGTTTTTTATGTAGTTAGTTTAGATTGGGGTGAAAGAGAAGGGTTGTGTGGGAGTCAGAAGAGGGAAAGGGTACAGTGAGAGGTTGATTAGTCTGATTACCAAGAATTGATATGATTGAGTTAATAAGTGGGTATTAAATTGTGTAGCTATTGGATCACTAACCTTGGAAGTGGCAGATAGGGGGTGGGGGTATAACCTGGGTTGAGAAGATTGTTTATTTTTTGCCAGATTTTTTGGGGTTATATTGGTGGGTTTGTTGATCTGAAAGGAAGTAGTTTTGCTTGTCTGCTCTTATCTGTCTCTTAGCCTGGTTACAGAGCTGTTGATATTTTGTGTGGTTTGTTTTATTTTTGGTGGCATGATAGGTGGACCATGCTGTGCAGATTTCCTTAAACAGTGCTATGGTATCTTTAGTTAGCCAATGTATGTGCCTAGTTTTTGCTCTTATTTTTCTTGTGGGTGCTAGATTGTTAAGTATTTTAAGAAAGGTATTGTTGAAGTAAAGGTCTGCCTGATCAAGTGCAAGGTTTCTAAAAGGTGACCAATTACTTTGCTGAAGTAGAGGGTTGAAAGTGGAGGGAGATAAATTTTTCTTGTTCCAGACAAATTTATATACTTTGTTGGTTTGTGCCTGGGCTCATTTTCTGTACAGGAAGGTAGGTGAGTGTTCAATGAGGGAGTCTGGAAGACAATATGCTAAGTAACCCAGATTGGGTTTGTTAGTCAGTGTTCAATCTAGAGTGGACTGCTTTTTTGACTGTTTATTGACTGTTTATCTAACTGGGTAGAACAGGTTATGGTTTGGGTGAAAATGAAGAGGTATAGGAAATTGGAGGGATTGTTGGAGTTGCAGGAGTGCCAATCCAGGTTGAAGTCTCATAGGATAATGTTTTCCTGGTTAAAATTAGATGATGTCCAGGTGAAAAGATTTTCAATTATGGGTAGGTTGTTTCCAGGGGGAGATAGGCAGTTATGACAATAATAGTTTTATTATAGGTTCATAGGTTGGTACTAGGCTATCAGCCCTAGGGCCTATACAAGCCTAGCCATAACAATTCCCTGGCTATTTCTTCCCACACTATTTACTTCCCTGGACCCCTGTCTAGCAGGGCAACTGACATGATCCCCAGGGTGAATTTCCTTTCTCCCATCCAATCATCAAGGTTCCTTTTGAAGAGGGCCAGAGAGGCACTCTGCTTGACATGTATGAGCAATCTATTCCAGAGTCTGGGGAGTCTCTGGGTCAGGAAACTATCCCTCCAGCATGTTTTATTTATTGCGATGACAAGGTTTAGATCCCTGGAGCGTGTGACTCTGAGTGATTGGGATTTCTTTAAGTGTAGCATGTCCAACAGCTCTGGGTTTGACATGGCCTTGTATGTTAAGCAGAGATCGCCTCTGAGTAGACGATATGCAACAGAGTATAGCTGAAGTTTTTAAGGCGGTCAGCATAGGGTATCTGCTTTAGGCCTGTGATTCTTTTAGTGAGGTATTTCTGTGGCCTTTTCAGTTGTTGCAGATGTCTTGAGAGGTACATACCAAACGGGGCATTGTATTCTATAATGGATCTAATGAGGGATGAGTTCAGTGGGAGAATGACCTCCTTTTTTCTGGATGAAAAGCCCTTAGTGATGAGGTGTGCCACATAGAAGGATTTCCTGACTGTTGTGGCGATGTGGTTATCGAAGGTGAGACCACTGTCCACCTGTGTCCCTAAGTCTCTTATCACACTTTCGGTGTTTAGTGTACTGCCACCTATATGGTAATTCACGGATACATGTTTTTTCCCAAAGGGGATAACTATACATTTCTTGGCATTGAGCTTGAGCCTATGGCTCTGGCACCAAGCATCTGTTTCTATAAAGCCCTTTTGTAGAGTATCCACATCATTTGGGGGTTCAATAATGGCTCCCAGTTTGCAGTCATCTGCGAACTTTGTTAGCCAGAGTCCCTTAGTGTTGCCCTGTACTTCAGAGAAGTAGATGCCAAACAAGAGCGGTCCCAAGACTGAACCCTGAGGTACTCCACTTGTCACTTGTCTGGAGCTGGATTTGGAGTTGGCTACTTTTACAGTGTGGGTTCTTTCAGTAAGCCAGTTAGCAACCCTTTGGGTGACCATAGGGTTTATTACTAGGCGTGTTGCTAAGATTTTGGAGTTGAGTAGGTTAGGAGGGGCACAGTTCAATAGTTCCAGTTTGGGTGTGTCTTTATACAAAATGGCGAAACCACCACTCCTTTTGTTTGGTCTGTCTAATGTAATTATGTTGTATCCATTTGTGATAATTTCCTGGTCTTTAATGTGAGGCTTTAACCAGGTTTCTGTTATTGCTGCAGAGTGTCAGGTAAGTAGGAGTTAAAGGTTGCATGGAATTCCGTAATTTTATTCACGATACTACAGAGGTTTACAGTTATAAAGACTAGGTCACTGTTGGTTTTTGGAGGTGGGGGAAGGTGGTGTTGGTTAGTACTATGTTGGCTAGAGGTTGGTATAGGGCTGGAAGGGGAAGTGGCTGGGAAAAGAGGGGTGTGGGTGTGAGGGCCTGGGTTGGTGTGGATGTCAGTCTGGAGCTTAATTTGTGTTATGTGTCTGATTTTATTGGTAAGTTTTACATATCTGAGAGTTGAAGGATAAGTGCATTGAGTGGGCAAATGTTTGAAAGGTAGAAGGAGAAAGGTAGTTGTGTTGTAGAGCTATGAGCTAATGGCAGCATATATGTGGGCGTGGCTGTTGGAGGAGGATAGAGGGAAAGTAGGTGAGTGTAGGTGATTGATAGTGCATGAGTGGAGGGAGGTGGGGCTAAGCAAGATGTATAAAAGGTGGAGTAAAAGAGTATTAGCAAGGAGATAAGGTAAGACATAGTAGATGGTTGAACAGGTGTGGTGTGGAGTTGTGGGGGAGGGGGAGGAGATTGAGGCAGATGGAGGATTGGCAGGAGGTAGAAGTGGTGTGGTTAGGTTAGGTATAAACCTAATGAAAGGGGATGGGTGGGAGTGAGGGTAGGGTAGAGGAATGGTGTTCTGTTGTGCAGTACTATGGGAAGAACAATCAGTAAGGTAAGTTGTAATGTGAGAATAGAGCTCAAGATAATATGAGAGAAAAGGGTAGAAGGAGTGTCCCTTTAGGTATCTGCAGGAGAGAGGCAGAAGGGTAAACAGAATATGAAATAGGAGTTGAGCAATAAAACTATTAAGTGGCTAAGATGTCCTATATATAAGGGTAATCTAGCAGGAGGTAGACAAATAGTATTGTTAGGGGTGTTATACTGACTATTTATGGTGGCATCTAGTTAGAGGGAATAAGAGGTGTTAGGTTAAAGAAGCAGGGTCAAGCAAGGCAGTGTAGAGTAGGGAGTGCTTGGGAGACAGGAGGGGTGACGTACAAAGCGAATTAGGAGTAAGAGACCGAGGTAGAGAGTCACTAATTTGCTAGACCAGAGCTAATTTACGTACATTCAGTGTTAGAGGACATGGCACAAGGCTAGAAGGTCCAGGGTTCCACTTATAGACTCAAAGGATTCGGAACCAGGCTTGGCTTAAGATTCACTACTTCAACTGAGGCAAAGGGTGAGCACAGGTGTGGGAGTACCTCTTAATAAGAGTAGAAAGAATAAAAGGTAAGTAAAAAACAGTGCTGATAAAAGCATTACTAGCTGGACAGTTGAGTAGACAAAAGGGGGAGTAGCCAGGCTTACAGTATGGTGTATACAAGACTTAGTGTGACAATGGCATAAGTGGGACCCTGGAAATATTCAGAAGAGGTAATAAAACAGACTACTGATAGCTTATAACAGAAACAAGTAGTTAACTTAACTAGTTCTAGGTAGTAAAACTGACTACTGTTAGCTTATAACAGAAACAAGTAGTTGAATTGACTAGTTCACAATTCACAATGCCTAAGCATTTATTAAGACATCAAAACGAAAACAAAAACTGCAACTCAGATAAAACAAAGGAGGCAAGGCTGTTACTCCAAAAAGTTTTATGCAAGCGCTTTTGTTCACTTTACTAAATGAACTTCATCAGACAATTAAAAAAACAAAGTACATGCTTAAGTAGTCAATGAAAGTGTGACATCATAAGGAACTATTTAAACATCCTCACTAAATACAATGCTAAAAGCAAAAAAAATACAACAAATACCAATATTTGAAAATAAAATATGATATAATACATACAAAATAAATGTATGTGTGTGTGTGTGTGTGTGTGTGTGTGTGTGTGTGTGTGTGTGTGTGTGTGTGTGTGTGTGTGTGTGTGTAAATGTGTTGAACAATCACCTTTCTAATGATTTGAACCTTAAAATGCATTTCAGGGAACATTGGTCATTCAACCCTGGATACACATAAGCATTTAGTTTCAATTGCCAAAGCAGTTCTCTTTCTTCTAGTTTGAGGGACCAAGGACCACATCTAGGGTTCCTACGCACCTGTTCCATAAACAAAAAATTTAAATGGTGCCCAGGGTTTTCCATATGATGTTTTGCTAAACCATTAGTGGTGTTCTGTTTATTAATGTTATATAAATGTTCATAAAATCGTTGTTTCAAGTGCCTTTCAGTCTTCCCAGTATAGAAGCTGAGGAACAATTGACATTTGGCAAGATACACTACTCCAAGGCTTTCACAGTTAAATTTACCATTAATTTTAAAATCATGGTCACGTATATGGAATCTGTTTGTAACCTCAATGTATTTGCAATTGAGACTAAACACTTATGTGTATCCAGGGCCGAATGACCAATGTTCCCTGAAATACATTTACATACACATACACGCACACACATGCGCACTCATGCGCACACACACACGCACGCACACACATTTATTTTGCATGTATTGTATGATATTTTCAAATATTTGTATTTGTTGAATTTTTTGCTTTTATCATTGTATTTAGGGAGGATGTATGACTTTAAAGTGTTCCTTGCACTTGTAATGTTATGATTTCATTGACTGCTTAAGCATGTACTTTGTTTTTTTAATTGTCTGATGAAGTTCATTTAGTAAGGTGAATGAAAGCGCTTACATAAAACTTTTGGGAGTATTAGCCTTGCCTCCTTTGTTTATTTATTAAGACATGGCAGTAGGAGCTTGGATACTGCACCAAAAATGAAAATCATATTTCAATGTGAGTTTATAACGCTTTACAATAATAATGTCATGGTTTGGTTTCCCCTAGTAATATAAATACCATCTCAGATCCTCTCTGAAAAGAAGCTACTAGCCTAGTGAGACTAACCTGGTCAACAAAGATTAAAAAACAACTGCTTGAGTACCTTTTCAGAAGAGCTTACAAGGTTAAGACATAGTCTACCTTTGACAAAACCAAACTGATGTGAATCCAGGGCAAAGAGATTATCAACGCCTAGATGTATGAGGTCAGAAATGTTATAATTTATGTCTTTACAAATGAAACAGACAAGAATACAGGGTCTAAAATAATCAGGGCTGGCAGTATCACCACTGTTAGACAGGGTGTCGTAATGGCTGTTCTCCAGTAGTTGGTAATGTATCCCCTTGAAAGACACGTTAAAGATGTCTAATAAAAATTCTTATAGGCAACACCTGATGCTAATTATGAACTTGCCTGCTGTATAATCAGAGCCTATGGTGTTCTTTGTTTTTGGAATAGCTGCTAGGACTTACCAATAGTCATCCTTGGGGGAGAGGCAGGAACTGGGGAACCTAGGGGACAGTTATGATAGTAAGTGAGGAAAAGTTTGCACTAAATATATCAGCTAGGATATCAGATTTTTTTTTGGGGGGGGGGTCAGAATGAGTGGTCTCATTGTAAATCAGTTATGAACTATAATGAGTGTTGGTCCTTAACTTTATAATATCCTTAAATGACTATTTATAATTAAGCCTCAGTGGTCATTGTGATCTCATAATCAACTCTGTGTTTTCTGACTGCTATTTTAAGTTATTTGTTAGCACACCTGATCACATCTATTAAGATGGATAGTTTGTGACTACCTATAAGAACTTAGCACTTTCTACTTTTTGTTGTAGTGTTTATTTATACAAAGGTTCTACCATAATGGTTTATTTTTAAATTATCTATTTCAACTATTTAGGTGAGAGTAAAACATAGAGGTAATGGATTGGCTCTATTAATATAGTCAGTCAGGGTAGGGAGGAATACATTAGAAATTATTTAGGTTATAAATTACCACAGGAGAATTATTTTTGAGATGTCCCTGATAACAATGTATTAATTTAAGGGGCACCTTCAGCCTTGTATATGAACATCATCAATTTATAATTTGGTCTGATAATGTATGATGATACCTGTAGAGCTTTACAAGTGGGGTAATATGGGTAATGACAAGGTCCACAGTTTTGTGCCCCCCTCCCCAGTTGAGATGCTTACTGTTGTCCCATGTCATTTACATAACACAGTCAAGGAAACAGTGCTGACGTTTTCCATTTTTAATGTCAGTGAGTTAGTTAATTGCACTGTAATTGAAGTTGCATAGAATAACCGGGTTAGAATTTACAGGGAGAGAGTTATGGCTTTATTGCAGCCATGCTGACCTGTGGGCAAAATGGAAGGTACCCTATAGCTGGGTATTAAGTGGCAATTGATTTTATTTATGGCAACTTGGATTTCCAAATTTTCAAATCTGAGTCATGAGGAATCTATCTTGAGTTAGTGAGTTTATGAAAAACAAACTCTCCCCGATAGTTTTCAAATGTCTGAATCACACCAAGCAGTAAACCCAGGAATAAAGGGAGCACTTCCATTTCTTGAAAAGCAAGGGAGAGTATCAGTGGGAGAAAGTCTTCGAGAACTGTTAGCTAAAGTTATTTTATCTGGATTTAATCCTTTATACTATGTTTTTTGCTAGTACTGTCACCCTCTGATTAACAGGTGGGATACCACACTTCACTTGAGCCCTCTGTATCCTGGATTTCTTGGTATAGATCAGAGAACATAGCATGGTATGCATCAGAGATGTTGGGTGTCCTTCTTATTTTGTCATTCTGTACAGTATTTTTACATCTTTTTAATATCTTCTCCTTCGGCTAGATCCTGCCCATATTTCTGTTTTATTATGTTTATTTCTACATAAGAGATTTTTTCCTTGAAGACATTCCTTGTCTTTCCCATTATATTCTGCTCTTCTGGTTATTCTGCTAATTTAAATATGCCTTTATTTTCACTTCCTACTATTTTCTGGAGCTGTTTATTCCTAGCTGCCTTTTTCTTCTTTCTTATTTTTCAAGTTCCAAAAACTATATACAGTCCCTAGCAACATTTGTCTTACATCTCTGGAGTCTTCAGATGATCGATGTTGTGTCAGCTTTAATCTATCCTAAACTCTAGCAGTACTGTACTCAACCTTTGTCCTTAGTAATATGTTGGGCACCTTCAGACACAAGGGCCTTATCTTTTATCATCATTTTGATTTTACATTTAGTTCCTGGGCCTTCACATCTCAGATGACCACTCCTGGAGTGATAATACCAACCATATCGACAAGAAGGCTTAACAGTGGCTTAGGTTCATAGGTTCATAGGTTTATACTAGGCTATCTGCCCTAGGGCATTTATAAGCCTAGCCCAGAGTTTTTGCGGCTTACGCCACCCCTTTCTATTGAAGGATATTATGCCCATTATTTTGCTGTGCCTCTGTCAAGCAGTGACACTGATGTAATCCCTGGGGTATACCTGCGATCTCCCATCCATTGGTCAAGATTTCTCTTGAACAAGGCCAGCGAGGTGCTCTGCCTCAGATGTACCGGGATTTTGTTCCACAGCATAGGGAGTCTCTGGGTGATGAATCTGTCCCTCCAGCACGTCCTATTTATGACCGTGTCAAGGTTTAAGTCTCGTGCTCTTGTGGATCTGATGGATTTAGATTTTTTGAGGTGAAGCATGTTCATTAATTCCAGGTTGGACATGGCCTTGTATGTCAGGCACAGGTCACCTCTGAGCAGGCGGTAAGTGACTGACTAGAGCTGGAGCTCCTTCAGTCGGGCAGCATAGGACATATTTTTGAGACCCTTTATCCTTTTGGTGAGGAACTTTTGGGGCCTTTCCAATTGCTGTAGGTGTCGGGTCAGATACATTCCAAATGGGGTGTTGTACTCAATCATCGGTCTGATGAGTGATGAGTACAGGGGAATGATGACCTCTCTTGACCTAGACGTGAAACCCTTCATGATTAGGTGGGCAATGTAGAAGGTCTTCCTAACAACTTTGGCAACATGGGTGTCAAATGAGAGGTTGCTATCAACCTGGGTTCCCAGATCCCTGATAACCTCTTCTGTGCTTAGTGGATTGCCACCTATATGGTAGCTAGGGGTAACCTTGTTTTTCCCAAAGGGTATGACTATGCATTTTTTAGCGTTTAACTTTAGGCCATGGCTTTGGCACCAGTTATCTGTTTCTATGAGACCTTTCTGAAGGATATCTGTGTCTGATGTGTTTTCAACTATGGCTCCCAGTTTGCAGTCATCTGCAAACTTTGTCAGCCATAATCCTCCTGTGCTTGCCTGTACTTCCGAAAAGTAGATGCCGAACAAGAGTGGACCCAGGACCGAGCCCTGTGGGACACCGCTTGTGACAGGCTTGGAATCTGACATGGCGCCAGCAACTCTAACCCTGTGGGTTCTGTCACTTAGCCAGTTTGCAACCCATCTTGTGACGTATGGGTTCACATTTAAACTGGTGAGTTTTTCTATGATGCCTGAGTGGGGTATCATGTCGAAGGCCTTTGCCAGGTCAAGGTAGGCTGTGTGGACTGCCTTGCCCTCATCAATGGCCTTGGTGACTGTTTCGAAAAAGTCAACCAAGTTTAAAGGCACGATCTGCCCTTGACAAAGCCAAATTGGGTTTGATCCAATGTCTGCAGGTCCCCTATGTCTTTATTTATGAGTTCCATAATGATCCTCTCCATAGCTTTGCAGACCAGGCTTGTCAAGCTGATGGGACGGTAGTTTCCAGAATCGGTGGAGGCACCGCCTTTGTGTAATGGGACCACAGTAGCTGTACGCCATTCCTTGGGTACGTATCCTGAGGTGAGGCTAAGATTAAACAGCTGCCCTAACTGCGGATTTAATTCCTCAATGAGCTCGTGGAGCACACAACCAGGGACACCATCTGGTCCCATGGATGCTGTGTTTTTCGCCTTGGAGAGAGCTGTTCTTACTTGAGCATTTGAGATGTTTGGGAGGATACAATCCTCTGGTATAGATATTTCTCCTTTTGGGGGGGGGGGGGATTTGCACTGAACCTGTCAGCCAGTATGTTGGCAATGTCTGTAGGTTCAGTGAACTTTACATCATTTTGAACCAGTTCTGAACATATCTGGGAGTTTCCTCCCAGGTTTCTAACATAGCTAAAAAAGGCCTTGTGGTTGCCTTTTGAGTCCGTGGCAATTTTTCTTTCAAAATTTGCTTTGGAGGATTTTATGAGAGATCTTAGTTTTTTACTTACGATGATCAAGGGTGTCTTCCCTTTTGAGGATTTTGCTCTATCTTGTAGTAGCTTTCTCCTTTTGTTGTAGAGCTTGTTTATGGCTGGGGTCCACCAGACTGGACGCCTGCCTTTGGTACAAAGAGTCTTTGTTTTGTTTGGGATTGCCTAATCCATGCAGTCCTGGAGGTGCTGGTAGAAGGCATTTGTAAGTGATTCAGCGGCTTTAGTGATGGTTTCCGCTGGCTCAGGGGCCTTGAAAGAGACCACACCAGTCCTAAGAAGTGTGAAGTCAGCTTTAGAGAAGTTCTTCACTGTGGTCTTTTTTATCTGGGGTGGGGGCGGGATGTGGACTTCCAGTGAGATTAGTTTATTATCTGATCTCACCAATGAAGGGTATATCTCCGGTGTTGAACATTGTGACCCCATGTTTGTGATGATGAGATCCAGTATGTTTTCACCTCTTGTGGGCATGGTGACTAGTTGCTCCATGGCATTAGAGTTTATGAACTCTAGGAACCTTTGGGCTAAAGTGTTGGGGCTTGAGTAGTGATCCCAGTCTATGTTTGGATAGTTGAAATCACCTAGTATGATGGTGTTTGGGGTTACATTTATTCCCTCCAGAGTTTTCAGGAATGCTGTGTGAGGATCCTGAGTTTGAGAGGATGGCCTGTAACATGCTACAAATTGTAGAGCAGTCTTGCCTATGGTTAATTGCACCCGGATGGTCTCTGATGCATCGTGCGTTGCCACCAACCTGGAGGTGAGGGTATCTTTGATGAATATGGACACCCCTCCTCCTTTCTTGGTGTTGTCCGGATTTTGTGGCCGGAACGCATGATATGAGGTAAAACCTGATAGTGCCGGGGTGCTCTCAGGAGCCTTGAACCAGGTTTCAGTCACAGCATAGACATCAATGTTCTCCATACTGAGAAGGGCTTTGAGTGCGTGCATCTTGAGGTTGAGACTTCTGGCATTGAGCATTACCCTTAGTTTTTTTTCCTTTATTTTGTTCTAGGGTGGTAGGTTTAGAATTTGAGCCTGGCCTAAAAAAGGCACTATGGGGGTGGCAAGAGCCTTTGCCAATATCCGGAAGCCCAGGGGTGACAGGTGCAAGCCATCCCTTGTGAAGCAACGTGGCTTGTCCAGCATGTCATCCCAGGCAGACAGACATTGGATCCCCTTTGAATGACACCAGTGATTAAGCCAATTATTAAAGCTGATCATCTTTTCTCTGTACTGTGGCATCATTCTTGGTGAAGGTAGGATACTGCTCAAGGTCAGGGTCATACCTGCCTGGGCTACATAATCAGAGAGCTCCTCTATGTCCCTTTTCATGTAGTCCAGGGAGGTGCATCTCAGGTCATTCACACCAGCATGGACAATGACTGAGTCATACTTGTACCTGCTGTTGAGTGACCTGAGTGCTTGCTTTATGTGGTGTATTCTAGCGCCCGACAGGCAGCTTACTGTGACCTTCTCCTTGCTCAATCTGGTGAGTGGGACGTCAGTGCGTCTAACTATGGAGTCACCTATGACAAGAGTATCTGGCATTGTGTTTGGCCTTAAGGGCTGTGACTGTTTGGCACACTGACTTTGTGGTCTATGTGTTGCATGTGTCTTGGTCTGTGGTGGTAGTTGTTTGGGTGTCTGCTTCGGTGGCCTCTGCTGTTTTGGTAGATTTTTGGTCAGAGCCTCCGAGTATGTTTTTATGTGTTTGTGTGTGTGATATGAGGTTGTGCTAGTGCTATGTGAGACTGGGTTTGAGGTGTGTGTGATTACCTTCTCCTCCTGTCTGGTCTTGCCAGTCCTATGATGAAAGAACTCAGCCTCCAGTTTGGCTATATATTTACATCTCTCGCATGTGTTTGTGTTTTGTGGGAGAAGGAGAGGGTTGTCTGTGTACATGAGGCAATTGTAACATTGCCTTAATATTCCCAGATTCATCAGCTGAGCAGGAGATGACACTAGCAACTGACCCCGCGACATGCTAGAAGGAAAAGTTAAGAACTTTGTGTAGATGGGTTTGAGAACAGTTCAAGGGGTATGGATGATTGAAAAAGGGGTATTAGGCTGGTAGGGTGCTATGTATAATAAAAAGTGCTATATCAGAGTAAAGAGTACTTTGGGTGCAAGTGCTAGGCTATCTGGATAGAGAATAGTCACTTATGAATCAAGTAGATCAAGACTTTATAGGTATAGAATAGGGTAGTTAGATTATCAGTACAGCTTAGGAAGAGATGTTCTAAGGGAAAATTTGAAAGCTAAGAAAGCTCAAAGAGGCCAGGCTGCCACGGTCTGCTTATATGACTTTTTACAGGGAAGCTATTGAGACCATCTTCACTAGCAACTTTATAGCATGGTTCGGCAACTGCACAGTTGCTGAGAAGAAGAAATTACAGAGGCTGGTGAGGGTGGCTGAGAAAATTTGGGGTACAAATCTCCCTTCTGTTCGGGAGCTTTTCTTTAAAAGAGCAAGAAAGAGAACATACAAAACACTATCTCATTTGACTCATCTGGCCCACAACTGGTTCTGACAACTTGCATCTGTAAGGAGGTACCACAGCTTCTGCTGTAGGACTAACAGATTCAGAAACAGTTTGTATCCTACAGCTGTGAGGCTTATTAACTCTGATACCAACCATTATACCTGCTATATTGAAGCCTCTTTTTTTCATTTAATCCTGCTGCTTTGAGCAATTACTGCCAGTATTACTACTAATTGGGAGGGTGGCCTAATGGTTAAGGTGTTTTCCTTGCAAACACAAGGTGCAGGGTTTGAGTCTCACAAGGAATAATTGGCTAGGCTTAAAACAGCTCGCAAGGGCAGTTAGCTTTATACTAATCTATGAACCTACACAATATGATAGCTATACTGAGTCACATCTAACAAGTCCAATACAGTAACTAAACAGCTGCTATTCACGAGTTTCTATTTATTCTCTATCTTAACGGTGAAGTGGTTTGGTGGTGGGTATTTATTATTTATCATCGGATAATGGGTACTGAATGTGTTTATGCAATGTGAACTACCTCTTGCATGTCATACGTGTTTCTATTTTCTTTCTTATGTTATTCTCTGATACTCCTATATCTATGTTATTTGATATCGCTGTATCTATAATATTTGCACTACATTGCTCTCATGAGCTGACATGTAATTTCATTTCGGCTGCACTTGTGTGGTCCTAAATGACAATAAAGTTTTTTTGAATCTTTTGACTATTTCAATTGGTTGCTTAGTTCAAACTGTTTTCATCTCAAAAAATAAAATAAAAAGAAGTAGCTATTACCTTGTCCAGTGCTGGACCTGACGATCATGGGTTGTACTAGGACTCAGTTTCACTGAGATATATGTGACCCCTACCACAGCAAATCATCCTTTGGATAAAACTTTAACCCAAGGTCACACCTGCTTGAGTTGGTATTAGCTCAGGTGGCTGTATCAGATCCCACAGCACCTATCAAAAAGAGTAGAGAAAGTTCCTTGATGTCCTGATCAAATTTCTCCTAGTAATATGAATGTCACTTCACCCCCCCCCCCCCAAAAAAAAAGGCCACTAGCCTTATGGGACTGATCCATTCAACAAAGCAAAAAAAGTAATAACAATGATAACAATAATAATAATAATAATAATAATAAACATTTAAAACTAACAAAATGAGCCAAGATGGGCACATGTAGGGCCAAACAGAACATGATCACAGAGAATGATGCTTTTGTGCAACCAAACTACTCATTTAATGCTTTTAGCCTATTTTTTAAAGACATGTCATATCTAACATCTAAATTATATATACTGTAAATAAAGTACTGAGAATGTGGGTGCATGGCAGGAAATGTGATGGAGAAGAAACAATAGGAAGAATATAAAAACATTATAGTATCTTGGGAGAGAGGGGAGGAATGAAAGTGAGGCAGAAAAAAGAAAGAAGAGGGGGCAGATAGCAGAGCAATCGTAGAGTAAGTGTTAAAGAAGTTAATCTAAAATGAAAACAATGACTTTAGAGATACTTGGGGTGAAGTTAAGTGAGTGAAAGTGATGTGGGCTGTCACACCTTTACTAAGATGGCACAGTGGTAGTGGTGGAGGTGGGGGACTCCTAGATGAACTATTAACTATCTTTGTACTGCAAGATCCGATTTCTTCAATCTCTACTTCTACAATGTGTGGCAGTAAGCAGGTCAGTTAATTGGACAGATTATCAGGGTCACTTCTGGAAAGAGTTGCTTGCACCTCTTAGGTTAGGTTAAGAAATAACTAAAGTACTACAGTTCAAGCCATGCTGTTATAAACTGTATATATTTTTGTACTATTAACCCACAAATATAAAGTAGATAAAGTTTTGATATTTTTGCACAGTTAATGTGTATACCAGTATGACACATCAACCCAGTCTGGTAAAACACACTTTCATACCATCCACGTTTTGCTTGATTTAGCATATACTGTGTCTATGTAGCCAAATAAAAGACAGCAAATAGAGAGCCCAGTGCAGTGTGATAAACAGTCACCCAGACAGAATATAGTTTGTTGACATTACTGGATTCTAGTAATACATACCAATGTTTTATTTGTGTAGCTTGTGAGAGCACACCCAGGAAGTGTTCTTTAAGCACTTTCTGTGCTGCACATACTCTCCAAAATAGCTCTTTCACATAAACCTGTGTAAATGTGAGATATGCTTTAGGCTGCATGATAGAGGTAAAAGTATGTACAGGTAGCACAGGAAATTCTTCATTACACACATTTCCACATGCTAGGAATACAGTGAAAGCAAAGCATAGCTCACATGCAGCTACACGTGCTTGAATATCGTAGCCAAATGCTGGTTACCTTATTGGCTGAATTGCAGCTTTCAAAATTTGGAATATATTTCTGAAGGCAATGCATTCTGAAGTGTTCAACAATGACTGATAGTATTAATCCATGGTAGGGGGTGTAGGTTATGGTGGGCTTTTCTCCAAAGTGGCAAAATCTGGTGCTCAATTTAATGTTGAAGTAAATGCACTGGCCAGGACAGAATATGTTGCACCATGGCACAATGCCAAGGTAGGAGAGTCTAGGTGGTGGCTTCTGTCTTTTATTTTTTTACAATATCCAATACGTGTGAGGAAAAGCTAAGAAAGATCAGAAGGACCACATGTTCACTTTTAAACTGAGTGAGATAATGTGCATGGGATGTAGTCTGGGACTCCGAGAAGCTAAGGGCCAGGTGAAGGCTAAACATACAGAAAGACAAAAAGTTAATGTGTGGTATCATACCTTCCTGTCACATGTGCAAAGTCTAACCAATGAGGAAATAATGGCAGAAGGAGATTTAGAGACAAGTAAGGTTCTAACAGGCTTCATACAGTCAGATCCTCTGTTTAGGAACTCTATCAGGAAAATAGGTCAAGTATTTTGGGAAACTCAAGGCCTAAAGTTTTAGAAACAATTATCTCAGGTACAGAGGGCAACATATTTCAATGATTTCCCCCCTTTAAAACAGACATTTGCATGACGGATCAAGATTGGTCAGTGTATGTACAATGTAGATGGATATGGATGAGAAATATTATCCCAGCAGAACATAAAGGAAGGAATATCCCTTGGAAAAAGTGGAAGAATGTCAAAAGAGGTACCATAGTGCTTATTTATAGGGAATTATGGGAAAGATGAGATAGGACAGATAGACAACATATACAAAATAGATGGCAAGTCCAAGCGAAAATCTCATAATCAGTTAGTGAGTGTGGTTGGACTCTTCTGTGACACGGCCAGCCCAGCTATCTGGAATTTTGTAAATAATCATATGCCGTTTGTGAATATTAATATGATTTATATGCTTGTCTTACAAATGTAAGATAACTATTTATGTGTATATTAAACTACTGGTGCAGAAGTGTGTGTTGAACAGGGTTTGTAAAATATGTCCTGTGATTTTGAACTCTGATGTAACTGTGTTGATTGAGTATTGTCTTGTTCTTTTATTATTTATTACTCAATATATTTAAACCCATGTCTGTGGCTGGCTTGTTTAGAGATATTTAAGCTCTTAGGGTACTGGCATATGTATTTGGTGACACTGTAAAGGCCACTCTTAAATAGAATTGCTCTTGGTCAGACTACCATTTGGATAACTGTAACATTACACAGTAGGATTGGTCACCCTTTGGTAAGAGACTTAAAGTAGCTGATAAGGGGTTCTTGTGGGAGTGATAACCACCTTATAGTCTGGGCATAATGGGTCATAGCTAGCAAACCTGTGCCAGTCTTTCCCAGGTGTGCATTATGGTATAAATCAAATCTCAAAGTGTGTGTGTGTGTGTGTGTGTGTGTGTGTGTGTGTGTGTGTGTGTGTGTGTGTGTGTGTGTGTGTCAGCTACTTGAGCAGGAACACTAAGCACTGGTTGGACAGACAGAGCATTGGGAGGACTTGGCTTGGAACCCTGGCTAAGGACTCAACTCTATAGCTGTGCCAGGGGGAAGTCTTATTGGGGATCTGGAGAAAGAGGGAGAAACCAAACCCATACTGACTGTGATCTCTGTGTGCTCTTAAGGGAAATTGTACTTTACTGCATGTGTACTTGTCATTGTCTCAATCTGTACGTCCCTCACTGTTGCCAGTGGTGAGGATTGAGGTTCCTTGATTACTGGACAAGTGCAGCGGTGTCACACCTTCATATAAGAAACAATGGCCAAAATTTGAAGAAAAACAGCTTGCACTCCTATTTCGCTGGGTGTCTTACACCAGCTCATCAGACTAAACAAACAAGCACTAAGCCTTTGGTTTGCTGGAGGTGTTATTAACCTAATGCAGACAATCAATACATGTTTTGTGGATGTCCTGCAGTGTGTATCTGCTGGAACTGTGTGCTGGAATTGGTTAGATCGATGATGGGTCTATCATTGGGAGATGATTGGAAGTTCTGGATATTAGGCATTCTACCATCACTAAGGAAAGTTTCCCTAGTAGAAAGGAGAATGGGATGGGATGGCCCGCGTGGTGAAAATATACTGTACACAACACTGGAAGTTTAGTCGTTCTGTTACTACTACTGAATTTCTTGTGCTTACATCTACCTATAATTATTTATTCTTTAGGTTTTGGTTGCTTGGAGTTTCTACAATTACATTTATTTCAAATATCAGTATTATTTAAAATACATGTAACAGTAGAACTCTCATCAAACCCTAAAACCCTAAAGAATTTTTATAAGGCAAATTATCTTCTATTGATAGCATGAGTAATTGTAAAGCTCCATCTAACCCTGAAAATATGGAAAAGAAATCACCCCGATGGGCAACTGCCATCAATAGACTATACAACAGGAGGAAGAAATTCCTGTCTAGATGTAAGTGGGAAGGTGCACAATACAGAAAAAAATTTGTCTCAACAGACAAATCCGGGAACCAGTCAAGTCTTCAAAGGCTAAATGCAAAAGTAAAATGGTCTCCCAAGTAAACGATAACCACAAATCATTTTTAGTTAGGTCTGAAATCCTAAGGGAAATACTCAACAATGTGCTGAGTTGGCTGCAGATGACACTACCTGTACTCAGCCAGAAGAAATAGCAAACCTGCTGGTTGATAACTTCAGATTTCAGCACTTCATCACCTCCAGTCACTCCCCATGAAATACCATCTGCCATTCTTTTGCCTGTTGTCACTGCACTTTCTAAGGCTAGAAACAGCATCAACAGGTCCTGATGAAATCCACTGGTGCCTATTAAATAGCTTGTAACATGACCTAGCAAACCCACTCAAATCCCTATTTAACCACAGTCTCCAGAGAGGCTTTGTCACAGTAGAGTGGATAGCAATATTCATCCCTCTGCACAGGGAGGATCATCAACAGACCCAGGAATCTACTGACTAATGAGTCTGACTAGCCTCATATTCAAGGTTATGGAAAACATAATCATGGACTTGATTAACAATGACATAGGAAATTTCCAGACTGTAGACCCAACCCAGCTCAGCTTCATCAAGGGCAAGTTCTGCCTGATCAATCTACAGGACTTCTTTGAGAAGGTCATCAAAGCCAAGGATGAGGGCAAGATAGTGCATACCTCCTACCTCGGTAGGGCATTTGACATAATACCCTACTAGAGCATTATACATGCACTCAGAAAATTGGGCATACACTTTTATGTCATCAGATGGACAGTCAAATGGCTCACAGATAGGAGTGGGGAATCCACATTCAACAAGAGGTTAGTCACCAGGAGAGTTCCTCAGGGCTCAGTGCTGGGAACCCACTTGTTTGGGATATACCTCTCAGGTATCAAGGCAAATGCAGATGGCCTTTGGGTGAACAATTTTGCTGATGACTGCAAGATGGGGGCAATCACTGCCTCCCCAAAGGATGTTTATATTCTACAGAAAGGTCTGATACAGACTAATGATAGATGTCAGAGCCATGGTCTCAAACTAAATGGGAAAAAGTGCTTAACAAAACCCCTGCACATTGCAACATTGATAGCATCCTTTAAGAGTGTACCCAGTGGTGAGAGATCTGGGTACTCAGATAGCAACTTCAACTTTGACCACCATGTGTCCATGGTGGTGAAGAAATCTTGTATGTAGCTCAGCTTATATGTAAGGGCATGCAATCCAGATGTAAGGATGTCATAGTACCACTGTACTCAGCCTTCATCAGCCCAGTAGTTGAATACAATGCACTCTTTGACATGCACCTCACCAGGCACCTGCAACAGTTGGAATGTCCTCAGATTTCTCATAAAAAATAAAGGCTATACCCAACATGTTATTTGTGGACTGATTAACTCATTGCATCCGAGTGATGCCTCCAGGTGCCTTAGCAGTTAACTCCTACTGACTCCTCTAGATGTCACACATTGCTTGTTCACATTTGTATCAATAATTCCAAAACCATGTTATGTACAAGGTTTTAAAGGATTTCATCTTAAAGCTTACATAACGACAAACTCAAATGCATTAATATTTGACCTCTGTCTAGTACTGGTGAAGAGATATTAACTGTTGTTTTTATTATATTAATTTATATAGATATAATGTTCACATTTTTCTAAATATCTCAACAACCAAGTAACAGAGACAGAACTATTTAGCTTCATATGAAAGCTCTCAGCTAGATGAATAAAATGCTGCTGATGGTATATGTGTGTAACTTGAGTGGCTGCAGAAATATGTAAGTTGTTTAGAAAACATTGCAAACATAATAGTTACTCCCCAGGATTCATTGTGTAAAATTCTGTGCAGGAACAGTATAGCAGTTCCTGCATGGAATATGGCCGCCGAGCGATCCAGCAAACAGCTGATCTGACTTGCACGAGCTTGCCTACACTGTTCCTGCATGGAAATGACTGCAGAATGCTAATTACCTCATTTGTTGGTGAAAAACATGCAAATGAGGTGAATTAGTGATTCAGCAAGCAGGCAGGTATCCATGCAAGAACAGTGTTATTTGCAGAAATGTATTCGGTTACTAACCGAATACATTTCTGCAAATAACAAAATGGAGGCATGACAGCACCCACAAAAACACGTATTATAGTGTTTTGGCATGCCAATGGCCAAATATGTGGGCCATTGGCATGGAAAACTGATTTTATTTTATAAAAATCAAAGTTATTTATTTTTGGCCGATCTTAGACGTGTAATCTTAGGGCAGCGGCATGCAAACAGGATCATGCCGAAAATAAATAACAAATGTGAAAACTCAGTTTTAGGGAGAATCTGCATTTTTCCATTATAGTCTATGGCATGCAGAATCAAAATAATACCAGAGAACACTGGTTGTTAAGGGGAAAGACTCCATGTTAGCACAGTAACTTTGGACTAAGGCAGTGGGGTATGCAAATGAGAGGAAATTTACTGAATCACAAAAATCTTCTAAGTCCCTAACTGCACCTAACCGTGTAGGTGCTGTAGCATAATGGTGTAACTAGGAGGAGCAACAGACATGAAAAGGAGGTGTGTAAGGTATGTTGTAAGCACATTGGAGCCCTAAGGTGCAGAGATAAGCTTAGCTAAGCAAGTGGGTGTGTCTGAAGCTGTATTGACTTATTCCATGAAATGAGGAGCATGTGCACAGCCAGGGGAGGGCTATTTCTTAATGTTTACATTAGCTAAATGGGTTTGCGTGTTGCACATTGGGTCTAAAACAAACAAACAGAAAACCCTCCAGATATAGCAGGACTGTTTAGATTTGGGCACTAGGTTTGTGCGGTGCACCTTGGGGCTTAAAAGGGGAGGAAATGGGAAGGGGAAAAAAGGAAAATAGCAGAATAAAAGTAATCAAGAGCAAATTACATAACCAGCAGGTGGTCTGCTTTTTCCCACAAACTCTGCACCATTGATGTACATATGCAGGGGAATTTTAACTGTAAAATGTTAGGGGCTGCCATTGCTTTGATCCGTCAGTATGTGCTAGAGGCTGAGAGCAGAGATGAGGATAATGCTGACAACCGTCACAGACCGAGGAGGAGGAGAAGAGTGTTCAGACCCAGAGTAACGTACCAGGGGCTACATGATCTGGAGATAGTAGAGAGCTACAGGGTGGATAGAGACATACTTCAGCAAATCACTGAGCTGTGCCAGCCTCAACTCAGATCTAAAACCAACAGAGGGGAACCAACCCAGTAGATACCAACGTATGTGTAGCCTTAATAATTCTAGCTACAGGTACTTTCCAAAGACCTACTGGGGAGATCATGGAGGTCTCACAGACATCTGCATCCAGGCTACTCCACCAGTTCCTGGATGCCATGCTACCACATGCCGGTGAGCACATTTACTTCCCCAACACCTGTGAGGAGAGGACCAGCAATATGCATCTCTTCCACCATGTAGCAGAATACCCAGAGGTACTGGGTGCTGTAGACTGCACACACATCCACATCAAAGCACCACCCAGTGAACATGGTAGGGTCTACATGAACTGTAAGGGATTCCTCTCCATCAACTGTCAGGTCATGTGCAATGCCCAGGGCATTACCTTGAATGTGTGTGCTGGCAGCCCTGGAAGCTATCAGGACTCCCATATGTGGCATCCATCACAGCTGTACCAGGCATTTGCCAGTGGGGACATCCCATATGGCCACCTGCTGGGGGATGCTGGCTATGCACTGGAGCCATGGATGTTGACACTCATTAGAAATGCACACACGCCCACACAAGAAGGCCATAATGATGCACACACACAAACCAGGGTCATTAAGAGTGTGAGTTTGGGATGTTCAAGTCACGGTTCCGCTGTCTTGACATATCTGGTGGTACCTTGCAGTACTCCCCAGCTATATGTGCACACATGTTCATAGTATGTCCCATGCTACACAATTTGATCCTGTGGAAACAGCTGCAGCAGGAGCAGCACAGGGAAGGGCCACACAGCCCACCACCATTGTCAAGGTCCCCACAGGCACAAAGGGACTCACAGGAGGAGGCACCTGAGCCTGCTCCCGTAGGCAGACAGACGCATGCCCAGTATGCTCAGGCCTTAGCAAAGAGGCAATGCATAGCACACACTGACACTGTAGGGAACACAGGGACTGACACATCTCTCTGACTCGCGCACACAGTATAATTGACACACACATCACATTACCTGTAACTTACCATGTATAGACAGTGTACTGTGTACTTCCAACATAGATGGCCCTCAATCACCATCTGCACAACTAACGCAAGCACAAGGTAAGTCAGTCTTCTAACAATAAATGAATGGATTAGTATGTTTTGCTAGCATATCTATGGTAATGCTGCATGTATGCAAGGGAATGGGGTGGCCTACTGGGATAGCAGCACACAACTGACAGCTATGTGGACAGCAGGAAATGTCTGGCCAAACCTGGCCCCCACACACTATGCAGTAGTACCCAAGGTGGCAAATCCCACTGCAGTATATGTATGGGGACAACTAAGTCGGGGTTCACAGGTCACAGGCATGGATGTTAGTGCGGTGGTCCCATACCCATCCACCACACCCACACAGCACGTCAGCTGTAGAAAACCACAGAGAAATATATGGTAAAGGCATGCATATGGTGGTAATGTTGAATTACCCCCCTACAGACTCGCACAGTAATAGCACAGCAGGACCCACAGTTGCAGTAAGGCTAGGAAGGGTAAGAAGTCTGAAACTCAAATGTATGTTAGTACAATCTGACCTGTGCTCTTTACTAATATGACTCAAGTCCCCAAGACAGGGCACAATAGTATAGTCAATTGAACCAAAATATAAAGCAAATATCAGCACAGTCTGTGCAAATATGTACAGTTGACAGGTGTGCCCCCCCCCAATATACCCATACAAATACAGTAACATGTATGTTTGCAGGGAAATAGCAGCATAGCACACATTGACAGGGCTGTACCAATATACATGAAAACAAGTTGCCTGTCCACAATATTCAGGTGTCAATGAGCTATGTGTATGTGTGATTAATACTGTCAGGATCTGGCCAACACTTTCTCCTGTCAGTTGTTTTGTAGTGCCCTAGGTACAGTGCTGTTTTTGACAGGTCCATGTGCAGATAACTGCAGCACCAACTGTTATGCATGTCAGTCACACCTACTGCTCTGCCACTGACATACCTGGAAGTCACAGTGCTATGTGGAATATATTACACATACAAGTGACATCTTGAAGGATGTGTAGCTGAGGTGCCAAGGCTTTTGTGAATATAAGTGCTTTTTGCTACTGTTGCCAGTGGTTATTTTCAATAATCCTTTTGTCTTATGTTTGTTTTTGCATATACTGGACATGCCGGCACAGTGGAATGCACTCTGTACCCACACCCATAACTGCCAACTACTGATGGCAACATGTCTGGACAAGGGCAGAAATAAAAGTGGAACAAAGGCACAATAATAAGCATGAGTTACAAATATCGCCTGAGAAAGTTGGTAGGGTGAGGGGTTTGTAGTAGTGGGAAATGTAACCTGAAACAGTAATGTTTGTATTATTTTGTAACATCACTCTTCAATTATATGTAACAAACTTGCCATAAAAACACAAGCTTACATAGAAAGGATGAAATCTCTAGCCAAACACCTGGACAATCTTCCAAAAAATGTACAGGTGAGAGGTATGTCCACACAAGGATATGACATCTCAGGTTAGAAAGATACCATACGAGCAGGAGATCCCCAGCCAGTATATCACCAGGTTGCTGGACTGTTTACACAGTGCGTCATTACTAAACCGACTGTAGCCACACCTCACAAATGGCCTTGTTGGTCAAGAATGTACATAGCTCATAATTTTGGTCTATGTATTCCTCTAGTAAAGCACTGTGATTATCTGAGGATGTCTGGCACTAGGTAATGACACAATAGATTGCAGTGTCAGAGTACAGATATGTCAGAAAATGTCTGCTAAACAAACCAAGCACCCTGAGGAAAGTCCTGTGTACTCCTGAGAGATATGGCTGTAGCACACAAAACCCTGGACTGGAGTACACCTATCTCTGGAATGGAGTCCCACTATAACTATAGATGGTCACACTGGGCATGCTCCTACACTTAGAGAATCACAGGACATGTTGGAACCCACATCGGAATATATGACTGTATTGTGTATATATGTCTGTGCATACAGACAGCTATGTACATCTCAGCTGTCCCCACACACACAGACACACACGCACACACACACACACACACACACACACACACACACACACACACACACACACACACACGCATACACACACACACACCAGAAAGGATTACCCTCAGCTAGCTGTAGGTGGCCCATATGTGGTATATCTGCATCTGTTGCATAAGATACACACATATATATATTGGCAACAGATAACATATGTCAAGCATACACACATATAGGTATGGGGAAGTGAGAGACAAACAGTGATCGACAGAGAGAGACACACAGGAGGACACCGAAAGAGATGATTACACACATGGATACCCTGAATGTCATACAGTGATGTCCTACTGTGGACAGTGGCATACCAGTTGTAAACAGTTGCATGTGCCAGCATAAAAGGTAAGCCCCATTGTGTAACAGTACTGAGGTTGGGTTTATACTATTGCATCATGTGTGTGTATGTGTGTGTGTGTGCATGTGTATGTGTGTGTGTGTGTGTGTGTGTGTGTGTGTGTGTATGTGTGTGTGTGTCTGTGTGTGTATGTGTGTCTGTGTGTGTGTGTGTGTCCATAGGTCTAAGTATTAGGAGACTGTTCACACTCAATACACGTCACATTGTCCTACTTCACAAGATCTGCTGCTGTCATTCCCCTTAGAAGTACCATTGGACATCGATCACCTCTATAAGCTCTGTAGAGCATGCGATAACTGTGTAACACTGTAAAACAAACAATTAGATAGGTAGGGGTTCTAATCTTAATACTGGCAAATGTGTGTGTCTGTGTGAGAGACAGTTGTGTATGTGAGAGTTAGGGAGTGTGTGTTTGTTTGTAGGTGAAACAGTTGTAAGCCATTCCCACCAACAACACTTCCCAGTGCCCCACTTTATCAGTCCTGCTGATGTCATTCCCCCTATCAGCACCTTTGGCTAGCTGTCAGCCCAGCATGCTCTGTATCCCAAGTGATAACTGCATGACATTATAGTACAAATCACTAGCTAGGTAGGAGTTCTAATCTCAGATCTGGCAAATGTGTGTGTGGGAGTATAAGTGTGTGTGTATGTTTGTAAGAAGTATTTTGATAAGTCTCCCACTCAGTGCCCTACTTTATCACTCCTGCTGATGTCATTCCCCATATCAGCACCTTTGGCCAGTTGTCAGCCCAGTAAGCTCTGTAGCACATGTGATAACTTTGTAACTCTATAGTACAAATAACTAGATAGGCAGGGGGTCTACTCTCGATCTGGCAAATGTGTGTGTGTGGTAGTATAACTGTGTGTGTATGTTTGAAGGAAGAAGTATCTTGATAAGTTTCCCACCACTGCCCTACTTTATCAGTCATGTTGATTTCATTCCCCTTATAGGTTCATAGGTGTGTACTAGGCTAATGGCCCTGTAGCTTTTACAAGCCTAGCCAATAGAAGTGCCCTGCCATTGTGCCACCCGACATTAGTTCCCAGTGTCTCTATCAAGTAGAGCCACTGGAGTGATCCCTGTGGTAAACTTTCTATTACCCATCCACTCATCAAGGTTTCTCTGGAACAGGGTCAGCTGGGTGCTCTGCTTGACATATGTGGGAAGTCTATTCCAGGGCATGTGTAGTTTCTGGGTGAGGAAACTGTCCCTCCAGCATATTGTGTTGATTGCGGTAATGAGGTTAATGTCTCTGCAGAGTGTAGTGCAGAGAGATTGGGATGTCTTTAGATGTAGCATTTCTAAAAGTGCTGGGTCAGACAAGTCTTTGTAAGTAATGCAGAGATCGCCCCTAAGTGGATGATATGAGACAGAGAATAGCTGGTGTCTTTTGAGTCTGTCTGTGTAGGGCATGTGTTTAATGCCTAGGATCCTCTTGTTGAGGTACGTCTGTGGCCTCTCCAGCTGTTGCAGGTGTCTAGTGAGGTATATGTCAAATGGGCCATTATACTTGATGATTGGTCTAATGAGGGAAGAGTAGAGAGACTATGACCTCTTTCTTGATGGCTGTAAAGCCCTTGGTAATGAGATGTGCCACATAGAAGGACTTCCTGACCACAGTGGCAATGTTGTGGTTGAAGATGTTGTTGCTGTCAACTTGTGTCTCCAGATCTCTTATAATGCCTATAGTGTTCAGTGGGCTTCCATTAATGTGGTACTTAGTGGGAACTGAGTTTTTACTCAAGAGGATGATGATGCATTTTGTGGTGTTAAGCTTCAGGCCATGGTTTCCACACCCGTCGTTGGTCTCAGTGAGGCCTTTATGTAGGATGTCTGCATTATTTGTGGAGTTAATGATGGCTCCCAGCTTGCAGTTGTCTGTAAACTTGGTCAGTCAGAGTTCCTTTGTGTTGGCCTGGACTCCTGAGAAGTACATGCTGAACAGGAGAGTACCAAGGAGTGATCCCTGTGGGACTCCACTCAAGACTGGTTGGCAGTCTGATTTGGAGTTCGCTAGTTTCACACTGTGTGTTCTATCTGTGAGCCAATTTGCTAACAACCTAGTGATATAGAGGTTGATGCCTAGATTGGTGGGTTCATCAATAATTCCTGACTGAGAAATGGTATGAAAAGCCTTGGCCAGATCAATGTAGGCTGCATGCAGTGCCTTACCATCATATACAGCGCTGGTGACTTGCTCAAAGAAGTCAACCAGGTTGAGCAGGCATGATCTCCCTTTCACAAAGCCAAACTGTGTTGAGTCCAGAGTTAGGAGATTACTAATATTTCTGTCGATCAAGTCCCTGATGATGCGCTCCATAGCTGTACATATCAGACTCGTCAGGCTAATGGGACTGATAATTCCCAGGGTGTGTAGTCGCTACCCCTTTATGGAAAGGGATGACTGTAGCAGTGCACCATTTGGGAGGGACAAAGCCTGAGGTGAGGCTGTGTCTGAACAGGGCACACAGATGTGATGCCAGGTCTCTTTGTAGTTCATGTAGAACACAGCCAGGGATATATTTGGGTCCAATGGAAGCTGTATTCTTACCCGTGGACAATGCAGGTTTAACCTGGGCTGCAGTAATGTTGGGCACCTGACATTCTTCTGGCATTGTGATTGTTCCCTTAGGGGGGAGACAGGGGTAAAGCTGGCACTGAATGTGTTGGCAAGAATGTTGGCAATATTTGTTGGCTCAGTATAGGAGGTAGCATTGTGTAGTAACTCAGAGCACTTCTGGGTATTACCGTGGAAGTTCTTGATATAATTATCAAAGGCTTTGTGATTGTTGTCAGTGTCTCCTCCAATTCTGCTGTCATTTTCTCCCACAAAGAAAACCGATAAGCCTGTAGCCAAAGATTTCACTGCAAACTGAGGGACAACAGTAACAGATGCCCTGCAATTCTGCTGTCACTTTCTCCCAAAAAGAAAAATGATAGGCCTATAGCCAGATATTTCACTGCAAACTGAGGGTCGACACTAACAGATGTCCAGTTCTATCACACAACAAAAAGGAGAGTAAAAACAGTTAATTTAACTATAAAATCCACAACACTTCAAAAACTAACATTTACCCAACTCATGATATATAATAATGCTTATTACACACGTCTTAGATTACATAAATTTAACCCCAAAAACTCCCAGATGTGTCCACTTTGTAAACATGAAACAGCTGACCTTCTGCACATGTTCTGGAGTTGTAAATGTGTTTTCAAACTTTGGAACTCACTGAAATTACAACTTCAAAAAATGGGTTACCAAATGTCAAACTCAATTGAGAATTTACAATTTTACATATCTCGCCAAATAATTTATCCAAAAACCAGAAATCCATTCTCATAAATATTTTCTTATTAATAAAACTTTACATAGCAACCAACTGGTTAACACCATCTATGCTTTCATGGAACAGCTTTAGGACTTTAGCGATAAAACATATATTAGCTCACAAATACATATTAAATAAACATAGCCAAAAACATATGAGTTTGAAATTTTGGGAACAAATTTTCAACATTATACTTGCATGAATCATCGAATAGGGGTTGCATTGATAATATACACAATTAGCACCCACAGTAAGATGTAGTAGTACTTGAAAGGAAGGGTAATACAAATAAAAAAGAAGGTTTTATCTTTTGTAATATCACTAAGTGTTGAAAGCATTCTTGTAAATAGTTTAAATATAATGTAAGTGTTATTAATGTTTATATCAACTGTATAAAACCTGTATTTACTCTTGTGAAATGTTGTGATATGAATGGGAAAAACAATAAAAAATATTATTGAAAAAAAAAACAGTTGTACAGTTACAGAGATATGTATTAATTTTTTTTTTAGTAGAAAGTGAGGAGACAGAAGATAATGATTTGTTATTATTGTAGCACACAAAACTGCTACCAGCACTAAATGTTCTACAAGGAAACAGCTCCATTACTTATTATTAATGGCCACCCCTCCAGGTATGTCTAAAGGTCAGTTCCCTGTGCTTTCTCCTATTAACCTGGTGAGTTTGGGCATCCTGAAGCAATGTAGTAACTGCCTCATGTTCACTGACAACCCTCTGCTCTTACCTCCCAACTCTCAGACTTGAGAGAGATGCACTTATATATCCAAATTGGAAGCCACGCACTCTCCAGCCAAGACCGGAATAGCTGGTCAAGAGGAGAAGGTCAACAGTTATACCACACCACATGGAACACAGAGCCCTCCAGAACACACACCAGCACTGCCTTTACATAAAAACACAAACCACACACCCACGTTTGTGGAGGCTCTCAATAAAAATCTATCCAAACAACAGAGACCTACAAGGCAGAAATGCACTCGACCACCGCAACACAACACTAATCACAAGACATATAACTCTCCTAAATAGTGTGCCACTCAACCAAAGCCCCTAAGGCAAACCAGCATGCCTAACACACTAGTCATAGGCGACTCGATAGTGAGGCACACTGATGTCCCACTCACTAGGTTGAAAAAGGTGAAAGTAACAGTCGGCTGCCTGTCAGGTGCCAGAATCCACCACATAATGCACGCACTCAGGTCCCTCAACAACAGGTACAAATATGACTCTGTCATTGTACATGTGGGTGTGAATGACCTGAGATATACCTCCCAGGACTACATGAAAAGAGACATGGAGGAGCTCTTGGATTATGTAGCCCAGACAGGCATAACCCTAGCCCTGAGCAGCCTCCAATCATCATCCAGAATGATACCACAGTACAAGCAGAAAATGATTGATTTCAACAATTGGCTAAGTTTCTGGTGTCATTCTAAGGAGATCCAGTATCTGTCTGCCTGGGATGACATGAGTGACAGACCTGGATGCTTTGCCAGAGATGGCCTGCATCAGTCACCCCTGGGCTTCCAGATACTGGCCAAGGCTCTTGCCACCCCTATAGTGCCTTTTATTTTCAGGCAGTGTTCCAAAGATGAAATTACCACTGTAACAGCTACAAACAAATGCAATCTGAGGATCATGCTGCTCAACACTAGAAGTCTAAATCTCAAAATGCACTCCCTCAAAGCACTCCTTAAAATGGAAAACATCAGCATTTGTGCTGTAACAGAGAGCTGGTTCAAGGCAGAAGAAAGTACCCCTGTACTACAAGGTTATACCTCATTCCACACCTTTCGGCCCCAGAATTTAGACCAAAGCTACAAAGATGGTGGTGTTTTTATATTAAAAAAGATGCACACACCTCCAAACTAGTAGTCCAACATAATGCATCAGAGATACTTCAGGTGCAGCTAACATTGGGTAAGACAGTGATTCAGGTCATAGCCTGCTATAGGTTCCCAACCATGTCCCAAGACTCACATTCCACATTCCTAAGCACCCTGAAGAATATTAGGGTCCAACCTAACACTCACATACTGGTTGACTTCAACTACTCCTCCATTAAATGGGAAAACTACTCGTACCAATACACTTGTTAGATTTTATTAATATAATGCTGAAATTAATTATGTTGTAAATATGCTGAAAGAAAAAGCTTGCTTAAATGCAGAAACAGAGTTTAGTAATATGTGATCAGCAGTCATACTAAATGACCATGGCTTGGAAAAGGAATCTGCTGAATGGACATTTTCCCTTACAGACTTAAAAACAGGATGTATGCAAGAGCAAAAATACAAAATCTGCTTTTAAAGACTGGACATTTTTCCCTTACAGACTTAAAAACAGGATGTATGCAAGATCAAAAATGCAAAATATGCTTTTAAAGAACACTGACATGTTTTTCTGCATATAAAAAATGGACACAATATGTTTCCTAAAATAACAGGATGGACACAATATGTTTCCTAAAACAACAGGATATGTTTATGACACTGTGGCAATGTGTTTTCTCAAAAATATGTTTTTCTGCATGGAAAACAGGATATGCTTATCAGCATTGGCACAAGAACAGATGTTTTTATACACAGATCCAAATAGAATACAGAACAATGTGTTTCCTCAAAAATATGTTTATGCATGACTAAAAAGTGTATATAAAGAGCTGTATAAATCCAGTTATGTTAGAGGTATGGTAGGGACTCATTTGTCCTAAGGTAAATGTTATATCTCTCACATCATCTGTACTATATGAGAAGTAAAGTTGGAACAGTACTTTTAAGCTGCAACGTGGTCCAGTTTGATTTATTATAAAAGTTATTGGTTACTGCTCTTAAAGACAAGTGCTGCAAAGTATATTCTCTCATCAGTGTATATTCTGCAAGTTTCTGTATGCAACAGACTGTGAATGCAAATATAACCAGACTTTGAATTTTAGCAGAATCCAGCCAGCAAGAAGCAAGCAGCAAGTAAGAGCCATATAATTTTTTCAACACTTACCCAATGTTTCCTGGAATTCATTAATTCTAATGCCCTGGAACAGCTCATTCTTAAACCCACTAGAGGTAGCAACATCCTTGACCTGGTCATTACTAACATGGGCAACTGTTGCTCTATACCAGTAGTCAACTCCTCCCTGGTTAGAGCCGACCACAAACTAATCACCTTGGAAATCCACACCCCCCCCCCCACGCAAAGGTAACCACCATGAAAAGTTCTCCATAGCTAACTTTGGGCTCCTAAAAACAGAGGTAGCTAACTTCACGGCACCCATGCAATTTGACAACAGCTGCATGACCACCAAATCATACAATAATGCTCTGTACTAACACATACACAAATGCATGGATCTTGCCATACCCAGTAGAACCAAAACACTCTCCTCCAAAAAAGGAAGCCAATCTGGTGGTCCCCTGCCATAAACAAACTGTACAACAGAAGGAGGAAACTGATGGGAACTAAGATGAAGTCTCAAGATCTCAAGACTGGAAAACCTCCCTTATTAGCCTCAGCAAAAAGTTGATATCCCTCATCAAATTCTCTAAAGCTATCTATGAAAACAGAATTGTGGCAGATAGTAAAGACAACCACAAGGCCTTCTATAGGTATGTAAAGAATCTCCATGGCAATACGCAGATTTGCTCAGAGCTATTGCACAATGGCACCTCCTATACTGAGCCAACAGATATTGCTAATATACTGGCTGACAGATTCAGTGCCAACTTTACCCCTCTCTCCCCCACCAAAGGACCAATCACAATACAAGTAGATTGCCAGGCACACAGTATTACTGCTACGCAGGTTAAAACAGCACTGTTTAAGGCCAAGAATACAAGTTCTATGGGACCTGACAATATCCCTGGCTGTGTTCTACATGAACTACAGAGTGAACTGGCACCTCACCAGTGTGCCTTGTTCAATCACAGCCTCACCTCAGGCTATTTCCCAACCAAATGGTGTACTGCTACATTCATCCCTCTTCACAAAGGAGGAGTGACTACAGACCCTTGGAACTATCGCCCCATTAGCCTGACGAGTCTGATATGCAAAGCTATGGAATGCATCATCTTCATGGACCTAATAAACAAGGATATAGGGAATCTCCAAACTGTCGATCCCACACAGTTTGGTTTTGTGAGGGGTAAACCATGCCTGCTCAACCTAGTTGACTTCTTTGAGTCAGTCACCAGAGCTTTGAATGAAGGCAAGGTGGTTCATACAGCCTACCTTGATCTGGCCAAGGTCTTTGATACCATTCGCCACTCAGGAATCAAAGAAAAACTCACTAAGCTAGGTATCAACCTCTATATCACTAGGTGGGTTGCAATCTGTCTGACAGATAGAACCCACAGTGTGAAAGTAGCTGACTCCAAGTCAGACTGCTGACTAGTCACAAGTGGACTCCCACAGGGTTCAGTCCTGGGTCCTCTCCTGTTTGGTATCTACTTCTCTGAAGTCCAGGCCAACACGAAAGGACTCTGGCTGGCAAGGTTCACAGACAATTGCAAGTTGGGAGCTATTATTGACTCCCCGAGTGATGCTGACATCATACAGAAAGCCTTCATTGAGGCCAACAACTGGTGTCAGAACCATGGCCTTAAGCTCAATGCCAAAAAATGTGTCATCATCCCCTTTAGGAAAAACCCGGGTCCCATGAATTATTACAATGCTGGTTGTCCACTGAACACAGAAGGCGTCATAAGAGATCTGGGAACACAGGTTGACAGCAACCTCTCTTTTGACCACCACATTGCCACTGTGGTCAGAAAGTCCTTCTATGTGGCACATCTCATTGCTAAGGGTTTTGCATGCAGGAAGAAAGAGGTACTGTCTCCCTCTACTCTTTCCTCATTAGGCTAATCATCAAGTACAATGCCCCATTTGGCATGTACTTCACTAGACTCCTGCAACAACTGTAGAGGCCGCAAAAGTACCTCACAAAGAGTATCCTAGGCCTTAAACTCTTGTCCTATATGGACAGACTCAAAAAACTCCAACTATTCTCTGTCTCATGTCACCTACTTAGAGGTAATCACTGCTATGTCTGACCCAGGTCTGTTAGTAATGCTACATCTAAGGAAATCCCAATCCCTCCACACTACACACTCCAGAGACCTCATCCTCATTCCCACAATCAACAGAACAAGCTGGAGGGACAGGTTCATAACCCAGAGACTGCCCATGCTATGGAATAAACTTTCCATACATGTGAAGTGGAGAGTCTCACTGGCCCTCTCAAAGAGAAATCTTGATGAGTGGGAGGGAAATAGAAAATTCACCCCGGGGATCAGTCCAGTCACTCTACTCAACAGAGGCACTGCAAACTAAGGTTGGGTGACACAATGCCAGGGTAATCCTATGGGCTAGGTTTGTAAAGGCTCCAGGGCCATTAGCTTAGTATACACCTATGAACCTATGAACATGTGAACCTATGAGGGATCTCAAGTTGTTATTTAGGCTAATAAGGGAGATTTTCCAGTCTTGGGACTCCACTTTTTTCTGCAACAGTTTCTCCCTTCTGTTGTACAGTTTATTAATGGCAGGGGATACCAGATTGGCCTCCATTATTTGGAGGAGAGTGTCATGGTTCTGTTGGGTATGGCTAGTTCCATGCATTTATGTACATGTTTGTACAGTGCATTTCTGTATGATTTGGCAGTCATGCAGCTATTTTCCATTGGCATGGGTGCTGTGAAGTTAGCCACCTCTGTTTTTATGAGTCCAAAGTCAGCTTTGGAGATGTTTTTCAAGGTAGTTACCTTTGCGGGGAGTATGGGTGAGATGTGGATTTTCATGGTGATTACTTTATGGTTGGATCTGACCAGGTAGGGATTGACTACTGTTGTCAAGCAACAGTCCCACATGCTAGTAATCAACACAGGACAAGGATGTTGCTTCCTCTACTGGGGGTCAGAATGAGCTGGTCCAGGGCACTGGAACTGATGAATTCCAGGAAGCGTTGGGCAAGTGTATTAGTGCTTGAGTACTTCTCTCAGTTGATGGAGGGGTAGTTGAAGTCTCCTAGTATGAGAGTGTTGGGTTGGACCTTGATAGATGCCAAGGTGTTGAGGAATATGGATTGAGAGTCTAGGGACATGGAAGGGGACCTATAGCAGGCTAAAACCTGGATTGCTCTATTACCCATTGTCAATTGTACTAGAAGTATCTCAGATGCATTATGCTGAGATACTAGTCTGGAGGTGTGGATATCCTTTGTGAATATGGAGACACCACCAAATGTCAGTGTTCTCCATTTTGAGGAGTGCTTTGAGTGACTGCATCTTGAGATTTAGACATCTACTATTGAACAGCATGACCCTCAGATTACATTTATTTATAGCTGCTATGGTGGCAATTTGAGTTGGAAAACCACCTAAAAAGGCACTATAGGGATGGCAAGAGGCTTAGCCAGTACCTGGAAACACAGGGGTGACAGATGCAGGCCATCTCTGACAAGGTATTGTGGACTGTCAATCATGGGAGGTTTGGAGGGTGGCCTAATGGTTAAGGTGTTTGCATTACAAATACAAGATGCAGGGTTTGAGTCTCACATGGGATAATTGGCTAGGCTTAAAATGTAACTAAGATCAAGGTTTCCTTAGGAGAGCCCAAATAAGGGCCGAAAACCATAGAAAATTGTTTATTCAAGGGCACAATAGTTCCAATTTGTAACCATTTTCTATGGTCTCCGACCCTTATTTGGGCTCTCCTAAGCAAACCTTGATCTTGGTTACAGTATTTGTTGGTTTGCTATCATCTTCATTCCAGTTAGGCTTAAAATGGCTCACAAGGGCAGTTAGCTTAGTACTAACCTATGAACCTATGTCGTCCCAAGCAGATAGATAGTGGATCCATAAAAATGACACCAGACACTTAAGCCAATTGCTGAAGTCGATCATTTGTGGTTTGTACTGTGGTATCATTCTGGGTGACAGTAGTATACTGCACAGGGCTACTGTCATACCAGGCTGGCCCACATTATCTGAGAGTTCCACAATGTCTCTTTTCAAGTAGTCCAGGGAGGTGCATCTCAGGTCATTCACACCCACATGGACAATGATAGAGTAATACTTGTAGTTGCTATGGAGTGACCTGACTGGGTGTGCTATGTGTTGGATTCTGGCATCCTGATAGACAGCTGACTGTTACCTTCTCCATATTCAGAGTGGGACATCTGTGTGCCTGACTATTGAATCACCTATGATTACTGTATTGGGTAAGGTGGTTAGCCTTAGGGGTTTAGCTTGAGGGGCACACTGTGTAGGTGAGATATGTGCCCTGTAGTTTGTACTGTGTTGTGGTGGTTGAATGTGTGTCTGTCTTAGTGGTCTCTGCTATCTGGGTAAAATGTCTGTTGAGGTCCTCTGTAAGGTGGCTGTGTGGTTTTTGTTTGTATGTCAGAGCTGTGATAGTGGGTGTTCTGCAGGGCTATGTGGTATGGTGCAGATGTTGACCTTCTCCTCTTGACCAGCTAGTGTAGTCATTGCTGGAGAGTGCATATCTTCAAATTTGGTGATATAGGGGTATCTCTTATAAGTCTGAGTGTTGGGAGTTTAGAGGAGAGGGTTGTCTGTGTACATACGGCAGTTGCAACAGTGCCTCAGAATGTCCCAAGTGCACCAGGTTAATGAGCAAAAGCACAGAGAACTGCACTTTAATCATGCCAGGAGGGATGGTCATAACTCTGAGTACTGTAGCTAATTCCATGAGGACTGACTACTGCTGATGACTCTCAGGTGTGCTAGAATAAATGGTACAAAAACCTGTTGAAGTACAAAGATATTAGGCTATTTGAAATGCAAGAGAAAAAGAACTAGCAAGATCTAAGGAAAAAACTGACAGCAGACTTTCTGGCATGTGTAATAGTTTACCTCAGCTGTGCAGTTATCAGCACCTTTGGCCATTTGTCAGTCCAGTAAGCTCTGTAGCATGTGTGGTAACTGCATAATACTATAGTACAAATAACTAGATAAGCACAGGTTCTACTCACAGATCAGGCATATGTGTGTGTAAGTTTGTAGGAAGAAGCATTTTGATACGTTTCCCACCTACTGCCCTACTTTATCAGTCCTGCTGACATCATTCCCCTTATCAGCACCTTTGCCACTTGTTAGCCCAGTAACCAATGTAGCGCATGCAATAACTGTGTAACACTACACTACAAATAACTAGAAATGCAGGGGTTCTAATCTCAATACTGGCAAGTAAGTGTGTGTGTGTGTGTGTGTGTGTGTGTGTGTGTGTGTGTGTGTGTGTGTGTGTGTGTGTGTGTGTGTGTGTGTGCGTGTGCATGTGTGTGTGTGTGTGTGTGTGTGTGTGTGTGTGTGTGTGTGTGTGTGTGTGAATTATATACTGTGTGAGTTATACCATTTTGAGTTGCGTACCACCCTGTACACTTCTCATCACCTTACTTTACTAGGCCTGCTGATGTCATTCACCTTAGAAATACCTTGGAATAAGGTGAAGTCATATAAGCATCTGATAACTGTGTGACACTATAGTAGAAATAACTAGATAGGTAGGGGTTCTAATCTCAATACTGCCAATTATCAGTGTGTGTTCATGTGGGAATCATATACTGTGTGGGTTATACCATTTTGAGTTGTGTACTACCCTGTACACTTCCCATCACCTTACTTTACTAGGCCTGCTGATGTCATTCATCTTAGAAGTATCTTGGGACTAGGTGAAATTATATAAACTCCATGGTGCCTCTGATAACTGCATAACACTATAGTAACTATAATGTAATAACTAGATAAGTAGGGGTTCTAATCTCAATACTGGCAAGTGTGTGTGAGAATCATATCCTGTTTGGTTTATACCATTTTGATGTGTGCACCATCCACACCTGTTTACCACCTCCCGATGGCATTACTTTATATAGTGTGGTAATGACATCTGCCTCACATGCAGCATGTTAAACCATTGTACAGGCCACAACAGTCCTCTGTACAGATGTCTATGGAATATCCAGATGTTTGCAACCTATATGTGGTCTATGTCCATTAACAATGCCCATGTATGTGATATTGTTGCCAAATCAGCCACAGTGAGTGTAGTGACACACATGTCAGCATTAGGTATCATACCTGATTAAAACATCATGCTGATACAATGTCTGCTACCCTATCACTTATCCAGGCTTGTAGGAGCAATACATGACTCTAGACGATATTTCTGGCAGGTTATCTCACCATCCATGAAGGAATTCACAACATTACATGTTATAAGAGGTAGTGTGTTATGTCCCATGCACATAAACTATGTGGGGCATGTCATGTGTATGTAGTACTACAATGCATCAAAGTGAATATGTAGGTTTACTGATCTGTCTATTGCCAAATGTGTTTGTGTTACTGTATGCACATCTCTTGTGTCAGTCCTTACTGTGTGTATGCAAAGGGTATACCTTTTGCTCTCCCAGTTCCACCCTGTGAACTCAAGAATACATACCACAAACCTGTCATATACAATATCATGCATGCACTCACCAGCTGGATCAGGGTTGAGTGTATGGGAAAGAAATGGCAGGGCCAATAGGTGTTGACAGGTGAATCTGTTTCAGTTAATGAAATGGGTACACTTGTGAGGGACCTGCTGACATTACTGCAGTAACCTGTGCTGTGTGTATGATCCTGTGGTACTACACAACACTGAAGTGACATGTCTGAAAGTTACCTGTCTGTGACAAGGTGTATGTATGCAAGGTCATACAGTCTGACAACAGTGTCCCTCACATGCTATTGCATGCATGCACACCTGGTACATGTCCATATAAAGCTGCACCTTGCCTATGACATTGTTGGTGTATTCCCACTCTGCCATGCTCCCTCTTGGTAATGTCTGCAGGGCCACAGCCTGCAGACACACAGACACCTGGAACACAAACAGAGTACAGCATGTCAGACTACATTCAGTCAGTGGTACTAACAGCAATATTGCATCCTGGCTAATCAGGTACATACACCTGTATGTGTACCAATAACAAATGCAAGCAGACAGCACCTTACACAGTATTACAAAATACACTGTACTATATGCACCCTGTGCATCAGACCCATGTTATCATGCCCCTGCATCTATGGTATGGATGACAGGGATGTGGCACAGGTATCATCATATGCACAGGGTGTGGTGTGGGTTTGCCAGAGGTCTAGGCTGGGCCATATGGTTGACATCATGCATGTGTGTTAGGAGGGGTATCCTATAGATGGGCTGTGCAGAGGTGCTGTGTGTGTCTGAAGGTGACCTGCCTGTGATACAGATCTGTGTGTCTATGTATGGACACAGTCATGCCATGTGGCTGTTCTACACAAGGATATGTTGGATAGCTGTGGACTGTACATAGCAAGGCGTCCAGTTCACCGTCTCCAGCCATGGACATGGGAACTGGTCCTGCTAAGGGTGTCACTGGCACCTTCAGGCCTAATGCCAGATGCAGTACTGCTTCCTGATGGTGACTGCTGTCTGCTGGATCCATATCCCTGATGGGACTGGTCAGGACCACGTGTCATGGCTTGCTCCATTGTGATGTGGACAGCAACCCACTTTCAGTAGTGCTGGTGCCACTGTCACTACGGGAGTGTGAAGATGCATGGCCCCATAGACTCTCAGCTGATGTTGGTGCTGACCTGCATCCACATGGCCAACACCCATCTCCCACCACATGCTCTAGCACAGACATGCCATGGTTGAGGATTGCCAAGGTCTCACTCCACCATCTATTCATGACCTCAGTATTTTCATGCATGGCCTCAACGAGGTCATGTATGTTGCCACGTAAATAAGGAAGAGTTGCATCTACCACCTTGAGTATTTGTCTGGTGTTGCATTCACTATGTGAGCTTGAGGTCATGCCTCTGCCACCAGGCATCTGTCTCAGTGAGGCCCTTCTGTAGGATGTCCACATCATTTGGAGACTCAGCTATGGCTCCTAGCTTTCAGTCATCTGTGAACTTCATTAGCCAGATGCCTTCTGTGTTAGCCTGTACTTCAGAGAAGTAGATATCAAACAGAAGAGGTCCCAGGACTGAAGCCTGTGGTACTCCACTTGTCACCGGTTTAAAGTCAGATTTGGAGTCTGCAACTTTTACAGTGTGGGTTCTGTCAGTGAGCCAGTTGGCAACCCATCTTGTATCATAGGGATTTATACTTAGTTTAGTGAGTTTAACTGCAATTCCAGAATGGGGGATGGTGTCAAAAGCTTTGGCGAGGTCAAGATAGGCTGTGTAGCACAGTAGCCTTTGCATTGACAGACATACCCTGGAGGATGTCCAACACTCATATGGCAGGAAGAGATGAGCCAGGCTAGGAGTGTGGTAGTGAGGGCAAGAATTTTAATGTTGGCAGTATGACTGGTGTAGGGACAGAGCTAGCTGATATGTTGGCCAGTGGAAGGTTGATATATTGTGCATGTAAGAGACCAGATGGAAGGGGAGTATGGCCAGGTGTATCACAGGCAGGTCACAATTGTGCTATCATGGTGTGGATGGGAGGAGAAAGGCAGTATGGGTTATCCTGAAGGAACAGCATGCCAAGATTGTTTTTTGAGGGTGAAATGAGTATCTGATAGAGTGATGTTTATAAAGCTGGAAACTGATGGTGTAATGATGAATGTTGTTAGTGCAATTTGGTTGTGCGATGGATAAGAAAGAGAAATGTGAAGTCAGTTGGATGACATGGTGATGTCTGTACCCAAGGGTGAGAGAGTGGTGATTGCAGCAGATATCAATGGGCATATTGGTAAAGGGAACAGGGGGGATGAGGAATTGATGGGTATGTATAATGTTAAGCAAGGGAATGCAGACGGTGAGATGGTAGTGGATTTTGCAAAAAAGATGGACATGGCTGTGGTGAATACGTACTATAACAAGAGGGAGGAGCATAGGGTGAAGTACAATACTGGAAGAAGATGCACGCAGGTGGAATATATCCAAGTTAGGATGGACAGTTTGAAGGAGATTGAAGACTGTAAAGTGGTGACAGGGGAACGTGTAGTTAGGCAGCATAGAATGTTGGTTTGTAAGATGACATTGGTGATCAAGAAGAGGAGGAGTGTGAGGGCAGCACCAAGGTTCAAATGGTGGAAACTGAAAAAGGGTGATTGTGAGGTGGAGTTCAGGGAAAGGTTAAGACAGGCACTGGGTGACAGTGAAGATTTACCAAATATCTGGGTAAGTATAGCACAGCTAGTAAGGGAGACTGCTATAAGAGGTGCTTAGTGTGACATGTGGATGGAGGAAGGAGTACAAAAAGACCTGGTGGTGGACTGAGGAAGTACAAGAGAGCATACAGAGCAAGAGGTTGTGGAAGAAGAAGGAGTGGGATTGTCAGACAGATGAGGAAAGTAGACAGGAATATAAGGAGATGAAGTGCATGGTAAAGAGAGAGGTGGCAAAGGCTAAGGATGAGGGATATGAAGAGTTGTATGACAGGTTGGACACTAAGGAAGGATGAAAGGACTTGTACCGATTGGCTAGACAGAGGGACTGAGCTATGAAAGATGTGCAACAGATAAGGGTGATAAAGGATGATGTGGGTATGGTGAATCAGAAAGTGAAATGGCCTGCCAAGGAGGAAGTAAGGATAGCTATGAAGAGGATGAATACTGGAAAGTCTGTTGGTTCACATGACATACCTGTGGAAGCATGAAGATGTTTAGGGGAAATGGTAGTGTTGTTTTTAACCAGATTGTTTAATGATATCTTGGAAAGTGAGATGTTGCATGAGGAGTGAAGAGAAAGTGTTTGGGTACCATTTTAAGACTAAGGCTGATGTGCAGAGCTGTAGTAACTAGAGAGGGATAACATTGATCTGTCACAGCATGAAGTTATGTGAAATTGTAGTGGAATCTAGGTTAAGCAGCGAGGTGATGAGTAGTGTTCAACAGTATGATTTCATGCCAGGAGAGAGCATGACAGATGCAATGTTTGCTCTTAGAGTGTTGATGGAGAAGTACAGAGAGGGTCAGGAGTTTCTTTGTGTCTTTCTGGACTTAGAGAAAGCATATGAGAGGGTGCCTAGTGAGGAGTTGTGGTAATGTGTGAGGAAGTCATGAGTGGCAGAGATATGTGTAAGGGTGGTACAGGATATGTACAAGTGTGGTGTGACAGTGGTGAGGTCTACGGTGGGAGTGATGGATGCATTTAAGGTGGAGGTGGGATGACATCAGGGATCAGCTGTGAGCCCTTTCTTATTTGCCATGGTGATGGACAGGTTGACAGACAAGATCATACAGGAGTCCCCATTAACAATGATGTTTGCAGATGACATTGTTATCTTTATTGAGAGAAGGAAACAGATTTAGGAGACCCTGGAGAAGTGGAGATATGCTCTAGAGAGTAGTAGAATGAATGTAAGCAAGACTAAGCCAGAATATCTGTGTGTGAATGAGAGGGAGGATAGTGGAATGTTGTGGATGCAGGGAGTAGAGTTGGCAAAGGTTGTTGAGTTTAAATGATTTGGATCAGCCATTCAGAGTAATGATGACTGTGGAAGACAGGTGAAAAAAGTGAGTACAGACAGGATGGAGAGGGTGGAGAAGAGTGTTAGGAGTGATTTGTGACAGACGAGTACCAGTAAAAATGAAAGGGAAGGTCTACAAGAGGGTAGTGAGACCAGCTGAGAAAAAGGCGGGAGTCAGAGCTGGACATGGCAGAGTTACAGATGTTAGGATTTGCACTGAGTGTGATGAGGGTGGACAGGATTAGCAATATGTATATGAGAGGGTCAGCCCATGTTGGACGGTTTTGAGACAAAGTCAGACAGGCAAGATTACATTGGTTTGGACATCTGCTGAGGAGGGATGCTGAGTATATTGAGAAAAGGATGGTAAGGATGAAGCTGCCAGGTAAGAAGAAAAGAGGAAGGCCTCAGATAAGATTTCTGGATGTGGTGAGAGAGGACATGCAGGTGGTTAGTGTGAAAGAGCAAGATGCCGAGGAGAGGCAGAAATGGCAACAGATGATCCACTGTTGCGACCCCTAATGGAAACAGGCAGAAGAAAAAGAAAGAGATGTTGTAATGTCAATCTTCACAGATTTGACAATGATTTGCCAGACATAGCACAACTCTATGAGTAAATTACTTCAAATATGAGGCACACATATGGTCAGTGTGTGTTACACTGGATAGTTACGTGTTATGAGCTCAGTATATCACATGCAGTTCAGCACACACATCTGCAACAGTACTTTACTATGCAAATACCATGTATAGATCTCTCACATTTCTGAGACGAACAAGTATATCATACTTGTATTCACATGTATGATATGGATATGTACGACATCCCAGTAGCTGGCCTAGCATTGCCACAGTCAGTATTGTTCAGCACATACTCCAGTAGTAGTCATATGTGAAGCATCCTTTCCTGGAGGTGACTCAGGGGCCTGACTTATCATCTATGTCACTATAGACAGACCCAGATGCTATGACCATAGGTTCTGATCAGTAATATATCAGTACAGCAAGTCTTGTTGAGACATGTATGTTAAACTCCCTATTTACCATTCTTACAGACCCCCTACTGCAGTCCATTACATGTTTACTTGTTTAACATACCTGTTTTTTTTTCAAGTGCAGGTGGTTATATCCTGCTTGTTTTTTTTTCTTTTCACTGTTTCTCTCTCTCTCTCTCTCTCTCTCTCTCTCTCTCTCTCTCTCTCTCTCTCTCTCTCTCAAGGATGTAGGGTATACATCTGTTTTGCATAAACAGCAGCTTGTCTTTTGTTGTTAATGCTCATCAGCAGCTGATGGCCTGTGCATCAATTGGTGTCTCCCACTTGCTAATTACATGCAGAACAGCTGTGTTGTTATTCATATAGCCAATGGTAAGGCAACACACTCCTAGAACTAAGTACTTTATGTCGGCATTGGCCCTTTTCCTTGCCAGTGAGGAGAACTTCATGGAGGTGTGTGAACTACAGCATCACAGAGGGTAGTTGGAAATACCTCTTACAACCAAAACTGTGAAGATATGCCAACAGAATGGAGGAGAATGTTCCAGACATAGGGACACGTTGCAAGTAGTGCTGTTATACATTTGGATTAATGCTAGTCCAACAGTGATTGTGTGGACATAGAGTTTCTGCATGATTTTAACTCTGACATTGTTATGTGTTTGACATAACTCTCAACTGTAGGGATATCCGCAGAATGGCCAGAGTTTGGGCTCCTATGTTAGTGTGTTCCTCAGACATTGTTTGTCTTTGGAAAATCAGTAGCATAATCTAGAGATTGCACTCAGTAACTGCTAACATCCATTTGTGTTTCTGATCTCATATTCTTCAGAAAATATATGTTACAACTCACCCTGTTACACCAACAACGTTCTCAGTTTATAACAGCGATATTTCAAATATGCCCCTATTTTTGAGCCTCTGTCCCATAATTATGTCAGGCTTTGTCCAGATGTCATGTAGTAAAAGGTTGATAGGTATGGTATATGATTATTTAGTGCCTACTTTCCTGATATCATCCAGGTGATGTATCAGACTGCCAGACATGTTATGTGGAAGAGGCCTTATACATGAGGGGAAATCTGGGCACTCTGTGGGACTTTGTACAGTTGATAGGTCTGTGTGTTTCTAGCAATTGTTGACAGACTGTCAGGATTGTGTAGCAGTGTAGTTTGCCAATGTTATTTGGCCTGTGTAGGGAGGGGGGTGGATGTATGTGTTATGGCTCCTTTTCTATCTGCCTGTGCATGCTGCTCCTGTTTCTGGTGGTCTATCAGCTGCATATCTTTGTAGGGGCAGACAGAGACATGTCCCATACCACAGTCAGGCATCATACTACACTGTGAATTGAGCCAATATATGTAGGGGTAGCGTGTGAGTGGCAAACATGTTGAGATGTTTTTGTTCACACAGTCCTTATACTGTACTGTTCCTTTAGCTTACCGGTATGCCACTGTGACTGTGGTGGAATTGGTTGTGGGTATGCACTTTCACACTGGTGTCTGCTTTTCAGCACTTTTATATCCCTGTAGTGCCTGATATAGTTGCCAATGCATGTGTAATTCTCCCTAGCGGATTTGGGCTAGTGTTTTGTCAGTCTGCAGCTGAGTGTAATTTCCCTAAGGCAATGTTATGTCCAGATATTTGTAGGATGTACTGTTGCCTGGCCCGTTGTGTATTTCTGACACATCAATGGGATGATGTGAGGATTTCAGTCACTAATGAGTGAGAAGTAATTGAGTGTTGTGCTATTTCAGTCAGTATATGTTAGGACAGACATGAGGGTGTTACTGCAGCAACTGTGTCAGCTTATCTACTCCAGTATTTCAGATATGTCCCTATTTTCATGGCTTTCTTCCCCCACTTTGTCAAGCTTGGTCCAAATTCATTGCACTAAGAGGTTCTGAGCCTACCTCTCAACTGTCTGGATTGTCGTAATATGTCCAGGTTTATTGCTCATATTTCTGGTCTGTTAGACAGATTCATTATTTTTATATACCCTGGTCAATCACTGTGATGATCTAAGGATTTCTGATGGTAAATGACATACATTTCAGTTTCTGAACTCACATCCTTCAGAACATGTATGGTGAAACAAACCCTGTCACTCTGGCAGCATTCTACATTTATGAGAGCAATATTTAAAATATGTCCCTAGTTTGGGCCCATTGCCCCCCCCCCCAAATTGGGTATATATATATATATATATATATATATATATATATATATATATATATATATATATATATATACATACATACATATCTCTATTTATATTATGTATATATTTTCCATATATATGTATGCATCTACATACATATATACATGTGTATATGTATAAATATAAAACCTGACTGATTCTATGGATCTTTTCCCTACTGTTGAATGACTCTACTGCATGATATGTTTGAAAAGGCATCGCCAATCCTTCCAACTTAAATGGTGTAGTGGTACATTGCTCTAGCTATGGTGTACAGAGCCCTGGGTTTGAGACTTAGCAAGGCTAATTATTTTGTTGCTAGGGAGTAGCTGATGGAAACAGAGTGATTAATCCATTTTTAGCAGTTGTAAGTAGGATTGCGCAGCTTTGCTCAATGCTAAGCAATGCCAACACATGGTTAAACATATAAATGCTTAATCTGTGCTGGCTTCACTTAGCAACATGTGCCAATGTGCAGATCCACTTAGCTGAGCTATCTGCTGCTTAGCATTCACATCTGAACAATGCTTAAACCTGCTAAGCATAGGTGAGCATTGCTAACCATTGCTCACAGTTCATTCTTATAAAATATCTTTTATATATATTTCTTTATATATTATATTATATTATTGTTGGAATAATATTATAATATTATATTATTATATTATAATATTATTATAATTATAATATATTATATTATATTCTTATATATTTTTTTAAATATTTCTTATAAAATATAAAAATGTGCTTTCATTACAGTAGAAAGGAGTGTAACTATACTGTATGGGACATGTGTATACATGGGTGGTTTCACATGTTATATGCCCTCACACTTCCATTTTACACCAGCTGCACTACCCTCGGTGACAAACATAACTGACCACATATTTTAATATGAAAATAGTACTTTTAACACTGATTTCTTATGTAAAATTGGACTGCGTGTTGTAGTACTCAAACCGTATATGCCTTCATGCAAAGCTGGGACTCTGACCACTACACTACCTTGGTTTGGGGATTTGAGCTGTATATTTTTATCTCCTTTTGCATATTAATATTACATTATTATATTAAATTGAGAGTATTGAGGTTTTTGGCCATGTCATTGAGGATTGCTGTCATGACATAATGGCATACATTCCAGTTTCAGACTTGTATAATTCAGAACATTCATGCAAATGCATAACCCGTTTTCTATCAACTTTCTGACTGTCCTCTGTGCAGATGGGATGACACTGGTGCTCAGGCTGTGGTTGACTGCACTGCAGAATGGGTCTGAAAGCCCATGCCTGTGTTCATGTAGGATGCAGCCAGGAATGGTATCAGGCCTATGGAGACCTCTATGTGTTGCCTTTGTCAGGGTATTAGAGAACTGCTTCCTGATCATGAGGGGAGGGGGGCAGGTGCTGTATATGCACATGTGTACCTATGGTGAGGTTTACACTCCACTTGTCTGCAGCCAGTTGCCTACATCTATGCCATATGTGTATGTGGTTTTATTGCCCACCACTGCAGAGCAGATATGTGTGTTGCCTCTGGAATTGCAGACATATGTCTGGAAGGCCTAGGGATTGGCCTTGGGGGGATGTATCCAGTTTGCACTAAAAGACAGACTTAGTGTACATCATCTGTGACCTTATTTGCTTGTGCAGAACAAGGTGACATGGCTGCACGTGGCTGCACCTGCTTGGCCCATCCTGCGATTATTTCCACCTACAATGGTAGTTGTGTATTGCTGCTGTCCACCACAGGGGTTCAGCCTACCTTGAAGGGGTTGATGTTGTCCTGCCAGGTATTGCTGAGGCCATACAGCTATGTAGGTCCCCACATAGTATTGTGGTGTGGGCCTGGACACTGCTGCTAGTTCCAACATATGGAACATCCTTCATGTGGGCCTTGCCCCTTTTCCTTGCCTGTGCAGGGGACATTACAGAGGTGTTCACAGACAGTAGGTAGAAATACCTCACAGGACAAGACATGTGGAGACAGCCCAACAACATGGGAGACAAAGCTCTGGAATTGGGTACGGACTGTATGTCATTACTACTGTTATACACATGGAGGGTTACTAGATTGACAGGGTTTGTCTGGACATGCATTTACTGAGTGACTTGACATCTGACAGTGATATCCCTCTGACATACCTTTCAACTGGCATGTTGTCTAAAGAGTGGCCAGAGGTTTGCCTGTTATGTTTGGTTGGTTCCTCAAACAATGTCGTTTTTTTTGGAGTTGGTTGGATAATGTCACGATTGTAGACACTAACTGTTGACATCCATTGGTGTTCTAGACATCATATCCTTCGGGGATGTTATGTTTCAACAACATGTGTAACACCAGCTACTGCTTGAGTTTGTAACACTATTATATGTGATATGTCCCTCTTCCTGGCCTCCTGTCCACCAAGTACATCATGTGTTGTCCAGATGTCCTGCACTACAAGGTGCAGAGGTATGGTATATCATTAATTACCAACTGCACACCAGTTAACATCCCAGTGACCTAGCAGACTCCTGGCCATGGTGGGGAGCAGTGGCCAGGATTATGGTTCCACACATTGGAAATTCTGTGGAAATCTGTACATATGACAGTTATGTATGTGTGGCCATTGTGAACAGACTGCCCAGGTTGTGTAGCAGTGTTGTGTGTAGATGTTTGTTGGGCTGGGTAGGGTGAGTAGCAGATGTGAGTGCCATACATCCTTTACCTGTCTGACTGTGCATGCTGCTATGGATGCTGGTGGTCTATAAGGTCTGTGTGCTTGTAGGGGCAGGTTGTGAAATGTCGTGTAACACCTTAGGATTCCCAATACACTGTGATTTTGGCCAGTATATGTCAGTGTAGTGTGTGACTGGCAATCATGACAGTTGTTCTACTCTGGAGTTCATTTTGGGTACTGGTATGTTGCTGTGACTGTGTTGCAAATGTTTTTGGGTGGATTGTTTTGCACTACTTTCTGCTTTTCAGTACATTTCCATCCCTGTAGTGCATGCTATGTTTGAATATACATGTATACTTGACCAAAGATGATGTGGGGGAGTGTTGTGTTGGTCTTACTGTGCTTCATAAGGTACTGGGTGACATGTTTGGCAGCTGTCAGGTGATTTTCATTCTGTTACATGACTGCAGCCATACCTCTACACTGTCCAGAGGCCTAGACACTGTCCAGATGTGTGGGTCATATGTTTGGTCTCTCCCCAGACAGTTGTTGTCCTTGGCTAATCAGTAGGATACTCTGGGGAATGCAGTCAGTAAATGCTAACATCCATTGGTGTTACTAACTTCATATTCCTCAGAAAAGATATGTGACAACAAGCCCTGTAACAAAAGCAGCTGTCTAGATTTATAACAGCAATATGTCCAATATTCCCCTGTGTTTGGGCCTCTGTCCCCCAATTGTGTCAAACTTTGTCCAGATGTCATGCACTAAGAGGTTCAGAGGTTTGTAGTATCATTATTTATTGCCTTCAATCCTGCTATCATGCCAGTGATGTCATAGACCCCCCAGACATGTAACAAGGAAATGGCCATAGATATGAGTCCTGACAACTCATTGGAAAGTAGTGTTAAAATTATTTTTGTAAACTGAAATTCCCAGCAAGAGGTTGTCTGGTTGGATTGTCTTCTGGAATGCCTTTTGTGTGGAGTCTGTATGTCCTCCATGCATTCGTGTGGGTTTCCTCCAGGTGTCCAGTTTCTTCACATGTTATATAAAGACATGCATTTGGAGCATTTCTCTCCGGACCTCCACTGAAACTTGGCCTGTTCCAAGTTGGACTTTCCTGGTTAACAAATGTTAAATAAATAAAAAAATTGAGGACTGCAGTAATGAAATAATGGCATTCATTTGGCTTTCAGGCTTCTATCCTTTAGGGACTCCTGCTAATAATTATCCCTAGTTTCTACCAACTTTCTAAGTCTGTGAGGCAATTTTTCAGACATGTCCCTAATTTAATATTTATTCCTCCTATTATTTGTGCCTTTGTCAACATTCACTGCCGAAAGGGAATATTGGCATACATTTGCTTTCAGACTTCTACCCTTCAGTAATTCATGCTAATGAATGGCTTGTTTTCTATCAACTTTCTATGTTTAGTGGGCAATATGTGTGCTTTACCCTTTTGAGGGATTTATCCCCCATTATTTGTGCATTTGCACAGATTTCCTGCTTTAGCGGGTTGGAGAGGTGTCATACGGCAATTTGTCAATGCAGGGGGTGTGTCACAGAACCTCTCACGCACCCCCTCCATTGCTTTATTTTTTATTTATTTTATTTTACATTTCTTCATGCTGATGTTCATTTCAGTCTGCAGACAAATGATCATTATTTCATTTCAGTGTCCATGGATACTGAAATACTGGCATAATATTAAAGTAAATCTCTAATATTATGTCAGTTCAGCTTAGAAACTGAATCCAGGGGGCATGTTCAGTGTCCGTGCACTACTTGGACATATCCCTGCACTCGTTCATGGTTCATCTCTATATAGGGAGGACAGCAGCATGCCTTCATGAATATGGAAGGCGAGCTACTGTGCTACACGGACACGAACCATTCTGTGCAAGAATAGTTTTATTCTTGCAGGGAATTTGTTGAATTTTGTTGAATCCCAGGGACTGTGTTTACTGTGACTTATAAAATTAAGTTTATGAACTAGAACCTAAAGAATACTATCTCCACAAAAACAGTTTGTGCTGAAGTGTTTGCCATTTATACTTCTTTCATAATCCCTATAGTTCCAGAGATATGAACATTTGTTTGAAATGTGAGTTCATAAGTTGATTCCATCAAAAGGCTTAAGGTCTGCCCATTGGAATTTGCAGTGCAAACTTCCCGAGTTCCATTGAAGTAAATAAGTTCAGAACCCTATTAGCGTATTTAGTTTCCTACCCTTTACTGAGGGGTGATATTTGCCTGATCTACAATGCAGTCTCTGACTCAGGCCTGATGGAAATGTTGCACATTCAGAAAACTAACTGCACAAGCTTTACTCACTCCAAAGTTCTAACCCTGATCTCTGACATGAATAGATCATGCTTGAGAGACAGATATGTGTCCCAGAGCAAGCCCCTCTTCTGGAATAAGCTTCTTATTCACAAGAAGCAAAGCTCTTTCCTGACCATTTTCAAGAGTAATCTGGACCAGTGGGTGGGAAATCACAAATTCACTTCTAGGGTGGCATCCACATCCCTTATGTCCCCCTAATTAATTAGATTATTAATTTCAGCCAATTGTATAGGTTTTTCTATGAATGTCTTTTGCTCTTCTGTCAGCCTATACCTGCTATGTTTTTAATAAAAGGTTTAATAAACTCTTGACTGTCCATTATTATCTCTCTTTGATTAACCTTGTTAAAGTGTGTTCTAAATATTTTTAAAAATTCATCTACATCTGTTGCCTTTCTCTTACTTTCTGGTGAGTATAATTCTTTAATATGGTTGGAGTTGTTAAGTAATTTTGCCTTAGAAGCTAGTCTGTACATGGATTTGGGATTCATGGAATAGTTAATTAACTTTTCTAAATTTATCATAGTTTTATGATTTAAGACTTCTAAATACTTTTTAATTCATCTACTTCTTTTAACATTTTACATTGACCTTTTGAATTATTCTGTTGTAGTCTATCATTTTTTTTTTGTATTTCTATCAGATCCTCAGGCCATTGTTTCTTCTTAAAGGTGCACCCGTTTTTTATTCTTCCAGTTAAATAAGCTTTTAGAGCACCCCAGATATATAGTTCAGATATATCCTCTGTGTAATTGATATCTAGAAATGTTTTAACCTCTTCATTAAAAAAAAATCTTTAAAATCCTTTAAATTTGTTGTATATGCTGGTATCCTTTTTATAGATCTTTTTTTTAATTTGTATTTAGCTCTAACTCAAAAGTTATGGTATTATGATGGAAAAGTGGACATGAAATTGTTTTTACTTCAGTCAGCCTAGCAAATTATAGGAGCTATATATACTCTATCGATTCTTGATTGAGTTCCATGCCTATGAGAGAAGTAGGTATAAAGAATTGATCCTAGGTCTGAAAATTCATTTATATATTTAATTTGAATTAAATCTATAAAATGTTTAATGCTTTTCCTGAAGCTGTTATTTTTTGTTTTTACTAGTGTTAGAATCTTCATCTCTTAATATGCAGTTAAAATCCCTAGTCATAACGATGTTACCTTGTGAATGTTCTACTACCTTTTCTAGCTGTATCTTAACTGTCTTTACACCTATACCTGGAACCCAGTAAAGATTTATAAGAGTATATAATATTCCATTAATTTCAATAACTACTAAACAGAACATACCATTATCATCCTTGTATTTATTTATTATATTTTTAAAGGCAAAATTTTTTCACTATAGTATGGCTAACCTCTCTTTTTCTGTTTGTATTGAGAGCTACTCAGAACTACAAATTGTTTTTTATTACGTCTATTTATAGCTTCTTGTACTGGATGTGTTTCTTGAATGAAGACAATCTGTGCTGTATGCATATTTAGAAATGTACCCAGATTATTTCTTTTGCCATTTATGTTAATAGAAATACACTTTAATTGTGTCATATTATATCTTTTTGCAAACAGACAATAGATCTGTTGTTAACTTCCAAATGCATTGATTTTGTTATATGTATGAAATGTTGCTGATTAATAATTCTAAATCTAGTCATGTTAGTTAAATTAAGTATGCTAATATTGGTAAAGCTTGTAGACACCTGAAAAAAGAAATTAGATTATATCGAGTTTTGAACAAAGGATTCCTTCAAAGTACTTTCCCCTCCATGGAGTTTAGAACTCCCAGTTTGGAAAAAGAGGCTATCCAAACTAACCCTCTCATCTACTCAAGCGAAGAGAAAAAATAGCTAACAATATCACCTGCTATTTTGTAAAATTATGAATATACAGATCTCCATTTACTTTAATATCGCATCATAAAAATAAGTGAGAATAATAAACAAGAAAAACAAAGACTAAATTATTTCTAACTTATAAAAATTAAATTAATTAATTTCAGGCTGTACCATTATCTAGTATTCTATATAAAATAACCTTATAACCAAGCCAGGTATAAAGTTTAATAATAGACATCTATCTATATATTCTGAATCCACACAACAGTTGTTATATACATATGTAAATAACAAGTTATTTAACTTGTATTTATAGGTTCATAGGTTGGTAATAGGCTATCAGCCCTAGTGCCTATACAAGCCTAGCCATAACAATTCCCTGGCTATTTCTTCCCACGCTATTTACTTCCCTGAACCCCTGTCTAGCATGGTGACTGACTTTATCCCCGGGGTGAACTTCCTTTCTCCCATCCAATCATCAAGGTTCCCTTTGAAGAGGGACAAAGAGGCGCTCTGCTTGACATGTATGGGCAGTCTATTTGAGAGTCTGGGGAGTCTCTAGGTCAGGAACCTTTCCCTCCACCATGTTTTGTTTATTTTGATGACAAGGTTTAGATCACTGGAGCGTGTGGCTCTGAGGGATTGGGATTTCTTTAAGTGTAGCATGTCCAACAGCTCTGGGTTTGACATGGCCTTATATGTTAAGCAGAGATCACCCCTGAGTAGACGATATGCCACAGAGTATAGGTGGTGTTTTTTAAGCCGGTCAGCATAGGGCATCTGCTTTAGGCCTGTGATTCTTTTAGTGAGGTATTTCTGTGGCCTTACCAGTTGTTGCAGATGTCTTGAGAGGTACATACCAAAAGGGGCATTGTATTCTATAATGGGTCTAATGAGGGATGAGTACAGTGGGACAATGACCTCCTTTTTTCCTGGATGAAAAGCCCTTAGAGATGAGTTGTGGCACATAGAAGGATTTCCTGACTGTTGTTGCAATGTGGTTATTGAAGGTGAGACCACTGACCACTTTCTGTGTTTAGTGTACTGCCACCTATGTGGTAATTCATGGGTACATGTTTTTTTCCCAAAGGGGATAACTATACATTTCTTGGTGTTGAGCTTGAGCCCATGGCTCTGGCACCAAGCATCTGTTTCTGTAAGGCCTTTTTGTAGAGTATCCACATCATTTGGGGATTCAATAATGGGTCCCAGTTTGCAGTCATCTGCAAACTTTGTTAGCCAGAGCCCCTTAGTGCTGGCCTGTACTTCAGAGAAGTAGATGCCAAACAAGAGAGGTCCCAGGACTGAAACCTGAGGTACTCCACTTGTCACTTGTCTGGAGCTGGATTTGGAGTCAGCTACTGTTACAGTGTGGGTTCTGTCAGTAAGCCAGTTGGCAACCCATAGAGTGACGTAGGGATTAATGCCCAGTTTAGTAAGTTTATCTATGATTCCAGAGTGGGGGATGGTGTCAAAGGCCTTGTCAAGGTCCAAATAGGCTGTGTGGAATGCCTTACCCTTGTCCACGGTCTGGAGACTGATTCGAAGAAGTCAGTTAGGTTCAGGAGACAAGATCAGGCCTTCACGAACCCAAACTGGGTGGGATCCAGTGTTTTAAGATTGCCATTGTCTTTGTTTATAAGTTCCATGATAATACGCTCCATGGCCTTGCAGATCCGGCTCATCAAACTGATAGGGCGGTAGTTCCCGGGATCCAAGGTGGATCCTCCCTTGTGGAGTGGGATAACTGTAGCTGTGCACCACTCAGTGGACACGAAGCCTGAGGTGAGGTGACTGATACATTATACAGATCCCCTCACTATTTGTATAAGTATTCATTATAAGATATTATCACTTTGACAGTTTTATTATAGAAATTGTTTACTCCTTTTTTGGGGGTTCCCTACTTGAAACCAGTGGGACGTATCTAATCTGTAACATCTGTATGCCTATGTAAACATATAGATATGTTTATTTAAAAAAATGAGTCAATAAAAGTTTTAATCTTCACAACTATAAGTCAAAATTATCATTGGTTAAGTAGTCAGCAGACAAGCAGAAGTCTCTAGTTACAGTATATAACATATTAAACCTCTAATTAATTTTCTTTTTATAATATATTAGAAAATAAATAGAATTGTAGGAAGAGTTGTGATATATGCATTACAAAATAGAGAGTTGGCAATAATATGTAATATGCTTGTATCTCAATTTAATGCTAATTCCTGTTATAATATAACTGCTCACTCCTCTGGATATAAAAAAGTTCAACATTCTACTGAGTTATTCTTACAAGTAGTCAGTTTATAATAGCATTTTGTCTGAAAGCATATTCATTCATTTCCATCTTACTTTATTCTCCTTGAAAGTGCTCTGCTGTATAACGCCCCCCCCCAATAGCTTGTCCAGAGAAAAACACAACCTGCGTGAGTACGTGACAAAAGTCCGTAACATTTTATGCAAATGATAAGGACTGATACATTATACAGATCCACTCACTATTTATATAAGTATTCATTATAGGATATTTATAATCCCTGTTTCTTGCAATGTTATTAATCTTTGCCAAAAATCATTCTCTCTCCTGCATCTCTCCATGTATCATCTCTCCATGTATCTGGCTTTAACTCATTGTTTACCTATTATTTTACAGCCTTGTCTGAAAATAACAAGACCCATGACAATAAAAATCTTGTTTAGTCAACGTCTGTTTACAATGTGTTACTAATAATCTAAATCTTTCTGTCCAAAAATTATTTGTAGTCTAAACTGATCAAGAACATGATTTAGCAACTTGCTTTAGTTTTTAGTTTTTCTTTTCAACAAACATTCACACAAAAATGTATAACACAAAAACTGTATTCTTCATCATAGTAATACTGTGTTAGCTTAATTTTAATGAATGGAGGCAGCAATTAACAAGGGCAATTTCCATATAAAATTGTGCCAAAATGCAATGTATAGCATCTTGTAGTCTGTTTTGGACACCCAACTAACCAAACAGAGGCTGTACCAACAGTACTTTATATTTTAAAAAGGTTCTGCATTAATACAGCACCCCACAGGATGTACAACAAATCCTGCCCAAACCCCACCTACCCATCTACTTCTCCTGAAGGCATTAATAAAGTAATACATTTTCATATGAACTATGTACGAATGATGGAAGCAGATCATTGCCCTAGGTGTTTCTCACCATCTCTACAGTTCTCCAGTGAATATTCCCACTGACAATCCACATGCAGAAGCACAGTGAAGATGTATGATTCATGTCAAAGGTGATTCCATGCAACAAAGGCCACATCTGCTTGCAAAAAGTAGCAGCAGAACAGAAAGTGATTGCTCACAGGTATATGACATTTTCTCTTTATTTTTTCCCTTTTTTTCTTTCCTTCCACCTCCCCTCCCTCCTTTCTCCCCAAAAATCTTTTCATTTCCAACTGTATTTCTTTTTATTAAATAATCCAACAGATACAAAAAAAAAACAAACAAACAAAAACCAAACCCAAGCACTCAACCTGACAAGCCATCATGATCCTGAACAGGAGTGTCAGCATTCTCCCCTTGGGACCGAAATTGCAAAGGTCTCTACCCTAGATGTATTTATGTAACTACCCTCACGTCCTGGACCATGAAGCCATGTAGCAGAAAGTCCAACAACACTTTTAGTGTACATTCCATTCCTACCTCCATATATAAAATGATGAAACTGTGG
>NC_056729.1:1650981095-1651088411 GCF_019279795.1 Protopterus annectens
ATATGTCTGTCCACATCTAGTAATGCATACAGTGGCCTACAATGCATTCTCTGGATTAGACGCTTATCATCTACAAGGGTAACATACAGACAGATACCTGTTGACAAACCCATGCTGTGAAGCTATGAGCCAACTATAGCATAGTCATCCACATTTACTACTCATGGTAACCTGACAGTACCACATTGGTAGTAGCCCACGACATGTAGCAGGGGTACAGATGTGTATATACAGCCACATGTGATGTCATCTGTCCTCTGGTATTCACATTCCCAAGAGTATGCTGATGTCCATCAGTGTATCACATAAGCAATAAGGGGTCCGTATGCATATCCACAGGGTTGTTGTACACCTATACTGAATGCCCATTATTGACAGACTGTGTTGTGTTTGAACATGTCTGTGATATGCCACAGACATGATCCCTCCCCTACACTATTCTATACACACTGTCATGTGTGTGTGTGACATGGATGACCTAGGGCACAGATCCCTACAGTGGCTGGCTGTGCTACATACATACATATGTGATCTACGGTCTGTGAAGCAGCACCACAGACTGTCAATGGTAACAGATGTATTAGTGTGGAAGGCAGGCTTCACACCTGTGATGGGATTGAGGTCACATGTACATCTATGTCTTTGCCACACAGTTAACAATTGAGGTCACATGTACATCTGTGTATTTGCCACACAGATACCTGACATCCGCAATGCACATACTGTTGTTTACTGATATGTCATACATTAGTAAAAGCAAAGCCCACAACACTCTGATCAACAGTGTCACACACACTTAGGAATTGTAGGATTCAAACCCCTACCTAGCTATGTTATGCTACTAGAGAGATACGCATTAACACAACACGCTATATATTTTACTGGGAGTTTACATTTCCACTGCTGTATTTGTGGGATATTGACATCATCAGATTTGCCAAAGGGGAATTTACCTCTTTGAATGTGTTTTGCTAGGCTCCATAAAAGGCCACTCCTCTCAAAGAAATCACACACCCCCACATACACTCAGCATTTACAGGATTCAAACCTCTACCTAACTATGTTATGCGACTAAAGAGATACGCATTAACACGATGCGCTATATGCTTTACTGGGAGTTTACATTTCCACTGCTGTATTTGTGGGATACTGACATCATCAGATTTGCCAAAGGGGAATCTACCTCTTTGAATGTGTTCTGCTAGGCTCCAAAAAGGCCACTCCTCTCAAAGAAATCACACACATACATACACCACCACACACACATACACTCTGCAGTTACAGGATTCAAACCCCTACCTAACTATGTTATGCGACTAGAGAGATACGCATTAACACAACGCGCTATATGCTTTACTGGAAGTTTACATTTCCACTGCTGTATTTGTGGGATACTGACATCATCAGATTTGCCAAAGGGGAATCTACCTCTTTGAATGCGTTTTGTTAGGCTCCAAAAAGGCCACTCCTCTACATGGAAATCACACACATACATACACATACACCCCCACACACACTCAGCATTTGCAGGATTCAAACCCCTACCTTACTATGTTATGATACTAGAGAAATACACACTTACACAATGCACTATATGCTTTAGTGAGTGGCTTTTAGTCTCCTGCTATATTTGTAGGTTGCTGACATCATCAGACTGGACATGGTAATGTGTGTGCACTTTGTTTTATGCAATCCCAGGAATGAACCATGTGGGTCAGCAGGTGTTACAGCTTGTAGAGGACTCCACTATTCATGGCTTGTGTGATCTATCCGTGGACAAATTGCCATTCCTTCATATGACAATACATATTTATGCACAAATTGTTGACTTTGTGGATACGACATGTGCCTGGTATGTTGAGTAAGGGCTATTCAGTGTCTATGTAGGACGTGTGTAGCTCCTTTCAGTGATGTATGTCCTGGGTGGGTGCCTTGCAAACAGCCTAGCAGGTATGGGAACCATGATCTGCCCATGAATATACCACGGTTGGTAGGGTTGTGTGTTTGTTGGCTTGCAATAGCTCTGTTTATGACTTCAATCATGATGGACTACATGGCCTTGCAGTTCAGACCTCATAGGCTTATAGGACGTTAGTTCCCATGGTCTGGTGTGCATCAACAATTGTGGGGTGTGCCATATGTTGCTGTAACACATTCAACAGTTTCAGATCCAGTAGTGTGGGTGGGGCTCGACAGACTGTTCGGGTGCAGGGTATGTTTGTTCTGTAGTTCACTTATGTCACATATAGGGGAAGTATGTAATCCAACTGATGCCAAGTTTTTGACTTTGGGAGGTGCTGTATACCCATTCCACGTGTGGTATCTCCTGGTATGATGATAGGGCCTTTTCTCAGTGGGAGGTGGGTATGTATGTATAGGCCCATCTGACAGGTTGTCGGCATTGTCAGTCAGGTACAGTTGTCCCTGACTCAGGACATATATAGGTGTACATTGCTATTTATGACATATCTGAAGGCAGTGTCATGGTTCTGTCTGGACTCATTCACAGATGATCTTTCAAAAACACTGACAAACATGAGCACTACACCCCTGTTGTGCTCTTTTACACACTTACAACCCTACTGATCCTGTGTGATTAGTCAACAGAGTATGTCATCATAATATCCTGGCATGTCCGAAGGTCGGTGTCATGTGTACTCTCAAGTCCAGCTGGTGATTATTGGACTTTTGACGCAATGTTACAATTGCCTCATGTACACAGACAACCCTCTCCTCTTCCCAACAAACTCAGATATATGTGAGAGATGCAACTATATAGATGAGCAGGGGGCTGAGCTCTCTTGACCCATGACTGGCACAGTCTATCAGGTGGTGAAGGTAACCACACACACCACAAATCCTGTCTCATATAGACCTATAGCGACAGCACAGACAATACATTACCACACATTGGAGGCTCTACATAAACTCAGCCTAAGCAGCGGAGACCTCCAAAGTAGTCACACAACCAACTGCTACCCCACAACATTACCCACATATCACATAGTTCACAAAGTCAGTGTGCCACACAGTCACTGCCCTTATGGCTAAGGAACACACCTAATACACTCCTCATAGGTGACACTTATTGTCAGACACACTGACGTCCCACTCACCAGGCTGTACAAGGTGAAGGTCACTTTGAGCTGTTTGTCGGGTGCCAAGATCCACCACATAACACATGCACTCAGGTCACTCCACAGCAAGTACATATATGGCTCCATCATTGTCCATGCTGGTGTGAATACCCTCAGACGTTCCTCCCTGGACTACATGACATGTGACATAGATGAGTTCTCTGATCATGTCGCCCAGGACAGTATGACCCTGACCTTGTGTAGCATCTTACCCTCACCAGGACTGATGTTATAGTATACAGACAAACTGATCACTTTTAACAGTTGGCTGACATATTGGTGTCATTCAAAGGGGATCCAGTGTCTGTCATCTTGGGATGACATGCTCGACATGCCATGTAGCTTCGCTATGGGTGGCTTGCACCTGTCACACCTAGATTTTCGAATACTGGCTGAGGCTCTTGCCACCCCCATAGTGGCTTTTTTAAGCAAGGCTCATGACACAACCCACCTCCATACACATTACAAGGTTATAGAAACTAAGGGTAATGCTGCTCAACACCTGCTGTCTAACCCTCAAATGCACACACTCAGGACTCTCCTCAGTATGGGGGATGTCGATATCTGTGCAGTGACAGACACCTGGTTCAGGATCACGACAGGACAACAGCACTACCAGGATGTACTTCATACCATGCTTTTCGGACACATGACTCAGACCGTCCAACATTACTGGGGGTGTATACATATACATCACAGATACACACACCTCCAGGTTATTAGCACTGCACAAAGCATCAGAGACTGTTCATGTGCAACTGACAGTGGGCAAACCTGCCTTTCATTTTGTAGCCTGCTACAGACCACCCTCCCAAACCCGGGTACCACACTCAGTATTCCTGGGAACACTGGGGGATATCTAGGTCTCTCCAACCACCATTATATTGGGTGACTGCAACTACCCAAACATTGACTGGAAATACTACACAGGCACCAACACCCCCGCACAACTGTTGCTAGCATATATAGACTCAAATGCTATGGCAAACCTGGTCACCGCACACACAAGTGGGGAGAACATATTGGACCTGCTCATCACCAACATGGGGACTCTATGTTCCACACCAGAGGTATGCCCCTCATTGGTGAGGTCAGACCATACATTTATCTCACTGGACATCCATATCCCGTCCCCACACCCATAGTAGGGTATCCCTGTGAAGAACTTCTCAGAGCAGACGTCACACTTCTACAAACCAAGGTGGTATCCTACAAAGACCCTGAGACAGTGGTAACTACGGCTCAGACCACTGATTCCTTTACGTACACATTCTCTGGACACCTACTGGAATGCATAGATCGTGCTATCACAGATAACAACATGACTCACTCCTCCAAAGGCAGGGGACCTGTCTGGTGGACCCCGGACATTCATAAGCCATACAACATAAGGGGAAGGCTACTACATGATAGAGCACAATACCAACATGGGAAGGTATCTCTGATCAGTACTGGCAGAAAGCTATGATCACTCATGTATTCATGTAAGGGCCACTGCTAACAGAGATCTGCACCAGACACTGAGGACAATCGCAAGGCCTTCTTTAGTTATGTCGGGAACCTGGGTGGAAACTCCAAGATATGCTGTGAGTTACTGCATATTGACAAAACATACACTGACCCACAGACATTGCTAACATCCTGGCAAACAGGTTCAGTGCAAATGTCTCCACCCCCATCCCCCCTACACAACAAATGTCCATCCCAACAGGGTGTAGCCTCCCTGACATCACAGATGTACAGGTGTGTGCTGCCCTCTCCAAAGCAGACATCACAGCATCAATGAGACCAGATAGTGTCCCTGCCTGCGTGTTACACAAGCTTCATGATGAACATAACCCTCACATTAGGTCACTGTTCATTTTCAGAGTCACTACTGGATGTGTACCCAAGGAATGGCATACAGCAACAGTGTTCCCGCTCCACAGGGGTGGTGGCACAGTGGACCATGGAGACTGTCACCCTATAAGCCTAGCTAGCCTGGTCTGCAAAGCTATGGAGCGTATCATCATGGAAGTCATACATATAGACATCGGGAACATACAGACACTGGAGCCTACACATCTTGCCTTAGTTGTGGGCAGATCTTGCCTCTTGACCCTGTTCAACTTCTTTAAACAGTTAACAGGTCCATAGATGTAGAGAAGGATGTCCACACAGCCTACCTGGGCCTCGCATACACCTTCAACACAATACCTCACTCGGACATTTTACATAAGCTGACCAGCTTTGATATCGACACATATGTCACAGAATGGATTCCTAACTGGATCAGGGCTAGCACACACATGGTCAGTTTTGCAGGTGCCATGTCTGACTATACACCAGTTACACATGGCATCCCCACAAGGCTCGGTCCTGTGACCTGTCCTGTTCAGTAAATATTTCTCTGATGTACAGGCTATCACAGGAGGAATATGGCTGACCATGTTCGCAGATGACTGCATACTGGGTGCCATAATCAACTCTCCAGCTGGCACAAGCATCCTCAAAAAGGGTCTCACAGAGATGGATAACTGGTGCCAGAGCCATGGCCTACAGCTAAATGTCATTAGAATCATAGTCATCCCCTTTGGGAATGACAACGTGCCCACACATTACCATTTTGGTGGTAATCCATTATGTACGGTAGGAGTTGTTATGGCTTTAGGGACAACAGTACTTAGTATTCTCGCCTTTGACAATCACGTTGCCAAAGTGGTTAGACAGACCTTCTATATAGTCCACCTTATCCCATGAGGTTTCACATCTAAATCAAGTGGGTCATTGTGCCCCTATAGTCATCAGGCCCATGCTTGTATACAATGCCCCATTTGGGATGTACATTACCCGACACCTGCAGCAACTGTAATGGCCACAGATTACCTCACCAAGTAGACCTAGAGACTCACATAGATGGCCTGTGCACTATGGCTACTGTAACTCCAGCTATACTCAGTCACTTACCGTCTACTTGAATGCGATCTGTGCCTGTTGTTTAAAGACATGTCCAACCCAGATTTCATGGACATGATCCACCTCAGAATATCCACATCCCTTGGAGCTACATGCTCCAGGGACATAAACCTCAGTACGGATGTTAATAAGACATGCGGGATGGACAGATTGCTATCCCAGAGGCTCCACTCACTCTGGAATGGGATCCCATTCCTGCATATGCAAGGCCCACCACTGACCACCTACAGGAGACATCTTGACGAGTGGATGGGTGATTGTATGTTTACCCCTGGGATATCTTCTGTGTCCCTGCTAGACAGAGGCACATTAAAGTAAATGCAAATAGGCTATCTTGTGTGACCTACTATTCACAGGCACAGTCTACTAATCTAACAGGGTTGCAATAGCCAAACACACTCTGGCTAAGCTTGAACATGCCCTAGGGCAGATAGCCTATTATCAGCCTCTGGACCTGTGATACTGTTTGGGATGCACATTGTTTATTGATGATACTGATTGCAGGTTTTGTTTCTTCTTTGCTTTCCCACTTTCTATGAACAACCTAAGTATCTGCAGAACATATTTGATTTTGACAAGATTCCTCTATATTATATATGTGTCTGTTGTCATTTAACTGTGTGCACAAGGAAGATTGGTGGATAGTGTGAGGTCCCCGGGTTAACACATGCAACTGCTGGATATGTGTGGCCCACTGCTGTACTCAGTCATGGCCTAAGTGTGTGAGTATGCCCAGTTCTGCCTTTCAGTGTTTTGTTGCCTGACATTTGTCTCATTTATTCAAGTGTGTGAGCATGCCCAGTGTGACCTTTCATTATGTTGCTGTCTGAGGTCCACTACATTTGTAGATGTGTGTGAGCATGAGCATTATTGACATTTATACTATCTGTGTGTTGAAGATCAGGTTCTATTCTTACTGCAGGGCTCACCTTTGTGTCATAACTCGACGGGGATTATGCTATGCCTGCAGGGTTTCCATGAGATACTTTGCATAGACCTATCAACATTTCTTCATACAGGCTGACCACTGACATATTGTCATGGTTTAGTGGTTCAGTACTATGACCATAGTGCACAGTATCCTGGGTTGGAGGCCTGTCGCTGCTTTATATTTTCATACTGAGCACACATGACTGCTTACGGGCCAGTGGGCAAATATGAGCAGGTTGGCTTTTGTTCTGACATGCCCAACTTAGACCACGCTTGTCCAACATTGCTCAACGTTAACCAACATTGCTGAACGTTGGCCAATATTGGTCAACATTGACCACAGTTGTGCTAGTTAGTGTGTACAATTTTGTTTACATATACTGATTGGTGGTGAAAGCTGTTTAGCACTGCTTTATATTGCTTAACAGATGGAAATCATGCCTCGGGTGGTGCTGCAGGGCTGCCTATGTTGGATGCACATATTACACTCCCTATACGTGTTTGAGGACAGGTAGTGTCATGTTAGGCATCCCTTTTACTCTTTGTGCATGTCGGAGAGAGGTATCATTTCCAGGGTTCCTACTGGGCCAGTGTATGTGCTATGCGTTGCCTCTTTGCCAAGGCTAGGGCATACTGGATACACCTCCTTCTGCCTACTGGGGCAGGCTCAGCTTGTTCCTCCTCCGAGTCACGCTCTGCCTGTGATGGCCTTGGCAATGGTAGGGGGCTGTTTGGCCCAGGCCTATGCTGGTCCTGCTGCAGCTGTTTTCGCAGGATCGTATTATGTAGCATAGCACATACCATGACAATTTGGGTACATGTAGTTGGTGAGTACTGCAAGGCTCCACCAGATGTGTCCAGGCACTGGAACCATGACTTGAGCAGCCCAAACACACGCGCGATTACATTTCGTGTTTGTGCATGTACCTCATTATGGTGTTCTTGTTCAGGTGTGTGTGTGTTTCTGATGGGTGTCATCAGCCACGGCTCCAGTGCATAGCCAGCATCCCCCACTAGGTGTCCCCATTGGCAAATGTCTGGTACAGCTGTGTCAGATGCCAAATATGGGAATCATGGTAGCTTCCAGGACAGCCAGCACACACATTCAGTATTATGCCCTGGGCATCACACACAACCTGGCAGTTGATGGAGGGGAAGCCCTTGTGGTTAAAGTAGACCATACCCCACTCACCGGTTGGTGCTTTGATGCGTATATGCATGCAGTCGATTGCACCCACTACCTCAGGGTATTCCGCTATTTGCTGGAAGTGACGCATATTGCTGGCCAGTACCTCACGGGAATTGGGGAAATATACATGATCACCGACATGTGCTGACATGGCATCCAGGAACTGGTGCAGTACCCTGGATGCTGATGCCTGTGATATCCCCATCATATCACCAGTTGATCTCTGGAAGGTACCTGTTGCTAATATTCTTAGGCCAACACATACCTTGGTTTCCACTGGGATGGGTTCCCCTCTGTTGGTTCTGTGTGTGAGGTGTGGCCCGCACAGCTCAACAATTTGCTGCATGAGGTCTCTGTCCACTCTATAGCGCTCCACTATCTCCAGCTCATGTAACCCCTGATAGGTTACCCTGGGCCTGTTCACTCTTCTCCGCCTCCTCACTGTGGGTTGTCCAGCAGCATTCGCATTGTCACCACCCTCAGCATGTTGCATATGTTGCCTTATAACAGCAATGGCAGCCCCTAACATTTCTTTGTCTCAGTAAAGCTTTTTCAGTTTTCACTTCTATTAGCTTACTGGAGTGTTGCAGTGTCTCTGAGGGAATCATAGTGGAATGTTGTTTGCAGAGTTTTAAGTGCTGGGCTGGGCTGGGCTACTGTACTGCCTGTGTAATTGCCTGATTCTAATTGTTTTCACCTGCTAGCTCTGCTAGTACTCCCTGGTTAACTTCCTACTATTTGTTGTGCTTCCTTTTCCCGTTCTGTTTCCTCAGGGGGCAGCGCCGTGCAAACAAGGGCAAACACATGCACACAAGCACACACGCACGCACACATGCTTACACAGACTAACGCTTGCTTATTCTTGCTAAAACACGTGCACACTGGCACATACGTGCTTACACATCTTTAAACAACCTTACACATGCTTACTCCGGCTTAAACGCATGCACACAGTCTTACTCGGTTTTACACATGCGCAGACACGCGCATATATGTTGCAAGCACTTCTACAAGAAACTTTGGTGTTATCCACGGCATACACCTTCAATTTCTTGCCTTTAACTAGGATACCTGTTGACACACCTCTTCCAGTGATGGGCAACTGACAGCATACACATGCCACTCTGCTCCAATGAGCTTCACTTCTTTCATACATACACCCCTCGTGATGTCACCTATCTTCTACTCTGATACTCCCCTTATTCTACTCCTACACTTCACTGACTTTGCTCATTTGCTATGTAAACTTGGGATTCACTATCCTTACCCTCATTTGCATAGGATTGCCTACTAATGCATGGTTACATGTCTTAGACTGAGCTTCCCCCCTTAGCAACCTCTACTCAGTAGCCATGTTGTCTTTGGACTGCCATTCCCTTGCATTATAATTTAGGTATTATTATGAAATCCACATTTGTGGATTTTAATTCTTGTTTTTCTGTTTTTTAGAGCGCACCGCGTTTGCACGGCGCTGAATTACACTTAAACATCAGCGATCGGGATAAAAAAAAATTATTTTATTTTAATTTTGCATCGATGAAAATTGCCAATGGCTGCATTTTTGGCCATTGGCATGCTTCCTCCACTGGATGCATCCTTTTTTTGGAGCTGTCACGACTCCATTTTGCTATTTGCAGAACCGTACTCAGTTGTCAACTGAGAACATTTCTGCAAATAACACTACCCTTACTCGGACAGGTTCGGGTTTCCTGGATCGCAAATTTACCTCATTTGCATAGCTTTCAGCAGCAAATGAGGTAATTTGCATATCCTAGCCCTGTCTGTTTAAGACTCGTTTTGGGAGCTGGATCGCTCCACAGACATGATGGCTGCATGGAGTCTTACTTACTCTTAGACTCTGTGCAAGCCTTCACGAATCCGGCCCAATATGTTTAGACTAGTAAATTCCAATAGATTTAGACTATATTTCATAATGCAATCTAATAAAGAATGAATTCACTGCAACAAATGAAGTAAGACAATATATCAGTTGCAGCAGATTTTGTTCAACAACCCACAAGTCATACAAAAAAATAAAAGTATTATTTTTTGATGGGGGACTTATATGCTTGCAGGATACCTACATATCATTTTGACCTCCCTACCTCTTTTCTGTTATCAAGAATAGCTGTCCCCTCTGGCATTACTCAGTATAGGTTTCAGCTACTTGAATGACTGATAATGCTGTATTGTTACAGCATCATGTACTTCCAAAGTCAACAGAGCCAGATCATGGACAAACGAGGCCTAATGCAGGGTAATGAACCAGGCCCCCACCTGAGACAGCTGTATTCCATTATTTGGCTGTCTCTCCCAATTACCATAAATACTGTTCAAACCTATCAGTCTACATACTATTTTCTTTCTTACTTTTACAATTATCACACAAATTTGGATATAATTTAAAACTTTTTTTTTCAAATTTTACAGAAGAAAACTGGCAGCCATTTTCTAAACAAAACATTCTCACATTGAAAGCAAACTTAGCTTAGTAAGAGAACAGTAAACTTCTCTTCCCTTGAAACTCATATTTACTGAAAATGCATTAGCAAATCATTAAACTGCAAAAGATATATGGGGATTTATACTCATATAGCATATAATGAAGTATTAATTAGTGGCTATGTGAAGGGTTTAAGAATTCAAAAGAGAAATGTGTAATGTATTTGCTAACAGCCTGGGACTGCCCACTGGACAGAAGTGTCCCTTTTGATGAGCAGTCCAGCAGTACTGTCTGGTAAAGTAACTTGGTTGGAGCCACGTGGAAGACAAATGGAGATGTCCCACTCACTAAGCTGGACAAGCAGAAGGTTACTGTTAGCTGCCTGTCGGGAGCCAGAATCCACCACATAACACAAGCACTCAGGTCACTCCACTCCAGAACAAGTACAAATATGACTCTGTCATTGTTCATGTTGGTGTGAATGACTTGAGACGTACCTCTCTAGACTACATGAAAAGAGACATGGAAGAGCTCTCTGATCATGTAGCCCAGGCGGGTATGACCCTGACCCAGAGTAGCATCCTGCCCTCACCAAGAATGATACCTCAGTATAAAGAAAAAATTATCAATTTCAACAATTGGCTAAGCTTCTGGGGTTATTCAAAGGGGATCCAGTGTCTGTCAGCCTGGGACAACATGCTTGACAAGTCTCATTGCTTCACAAGAGATGGCTTGCACCTGACACCCATAGGCTTTCAAATACTGGCCAAGGGTCTTGCTCCCCCATAATGCCTTTTTTAGGCAAGGCTCAAAAGTCAAACCCACCTCCATAAACAGCACAAATAAAAAAAATGAGGGTTATGCTACTCAACACCAGGAGTTTAAATCTCAAAATGCATGCACTCTAAGCACTCCTCAGTATGGAGAATGTCGACATCTGTGCAGTAACTGAAACCTGGTTCAAGGTTCCACAGAGCACCCCAGCACTACTGGGCTACAACTCATACCGCACATTTCGGCCAATGAACATGGACCAAAACACAAAAGGAGGGGGTATATCCATATTCATCAAGGATACCTACACCTCCAGGTTAGCGGTGCAGCATAATACCTACGAGATCATCCATGTGCAACTAACATCGGGCAAATCTGCAGTGCAAATTGTGGCCTGATGCAGATCACACTCCATGACCCCGGACCACCACTCCGCCTTTCTGGAGACACTGGAAAACATGAAGGTCCTACCGAACACCCTGATATTGGGCGATTTCAATTACCCTACCATTAACTGGGAAAACTACTCAAGTACAAACTCTCAGGTCCAGCGCTTCCTGGAATTTATCAACTCAAATGCCCTGTATCAGCTGGTAAACTCCCCTACCAGAGGTGAAAACATATTGGACCTGGTCATCACCAACATGGGCGACAGGTGTTCTACACCAGAGGTCAACCCGTCACTGGTTAGATCAGACCATAAATTAATCACTCTGGATGTCCACACCATACCACCACCTCCAACCAAGGAAACCACAGTGAAAAACTTTTCTATAGCAAACTTTACCTTACTTAAGACAAAGGTGGTAAGTTTCAGAGCCCCCATTCTAAAGGATAACAGTGTCCAAGATGCAGGAACCTTTACAAATGCACTCTATGAGCACCTACAAGGATGCATGGATCATGCTATCCCTAGCAAAATCAAGACTCACTTCCCTAAGAGAAGGAAACCAGTCTGGTGGACCCCTGCCATAAACAGGCTATACAATAGTAGGAGGAAACTAGTTCAGAAAAAAAGCAAATCCCAAGAAGGAAAGACATCCCTGATCAGTATCAGTAAGAAACTAAGGTCCCTCATAAAATCCTCCAAGGCTAACTTCGAAAGAAAAATAGCCAAGGATTGGAAAGATAACCACAAAGCCTTCTTTAGCTATGTCAAGAATCTAAGTGGCAACTCACAGATATGCTCTGAACTAGTGCTTAATAGCACAAAATATACTGAACCCACTGATATTGCCAACATCCTGGCAGATAGATTCAGTGCAAACTTCACCCCCCTCTTACCCCCAAAAGGGCCCACAACAATACCGGAAAAGTGTAGTGCCCCTGAAATCACAGACGCACAGGTGAAAACAGCCCTTTCAAAAGCCAAAAGCACAGCATCAATGGGGCCAGATGGTCTCCCAGGCTGCGTCTTGCACGAACTACAAAACAAACTAACCCCCCCCACCTAAACACACTGTTCAACCTCAGCCTCTCCACAGGCTACGTGCCCATAGAATGGCATACAGCAACAGTTATTCTGCTCCACAAACGAGGGGTCACAACTGACCCTGGTAACTATCGTCCCATAAGCCTGACTAGCCTGGTCTGCAAGGCTATGAAGCGCATCATCATGGAACTCATTAACAAAGACGAAGTCCAAAGAATGAGAACAGTCACCACGAACAAATACCTTCTATAGACTAGTCCCAAGTCAATCACAATTCAAACTGAAGATATCCACGATAAAAATGTAAAAAATCATTTATTGGGAACACAGAATGAGCGCTTTCGCATAGTTAGACTATGCTTCATCAGATACAATAACATAGAATAATTCCAAGGTACTTAAATAACACAACTTTTGGCGGGCTCATTAAATTAAATTAAGCCTTAATTGCCTCTTAGCAAATTAAACCCATCATGACATTCAGATGCAATTTAAAACCAGTATGCATTCTTTCTTTAACGTTCAATGTTAACATTCATCATATGACATTTCAGGGCATTGCTAGGATTTTCTAAAAAACAAAACCCTACAAACTTCAGACAAAAAAATATATATATAAGGTCATACTACAATGATGCATATTCAGTGAAATTGCTAAACAAAAACGCTAACTCCAGAGCGTGTAGCGTTCACAGATATGTACATCACTTACATGCTAGAGATTCCTTCCACAGAGTATTGTCGCAATGTTCCTCGTCTCTTAAATTATATATATACTTAGATCCCCTACCTTGATTGTCAGGAGTTCTATAGAAAACAAATATTTAGACACAATTCCATCAGCGGGATAAAGCTCCACAAAAAAGCATCAACAAACTGTCTACTATTGCGAGCTAAACCTCACTCCATTTGCTGTTGACATCACATGTCTAGGTGCTCTATAAGGAGTACCTCCTACTCTGAAAAGTTGTCCCCCCGGTCCTATTGCAAGACACTTCAGTCCATCGGCTAAAGAAATTCAATAAAAATCCAGCGTTTATACGCACACTTCTTAAGGATCCTAATCCCCATATTTTAAAGCATACATAAATGCATCATTCCTATTCCTGCATTTTAGGACATGCATAAATGTATCACTAAATAAATATAGAGAAATTTTGAAAAGTAAAGCCGAAGTCACTACGGGCACATATATTGGTACTCTAATAATGTACTAAAGACAACACCTAATACTTCTACATATCTCATTCAATCTCATACGCAATAGAATAAATCATATTGCAAAGTGCTTATTAAGTCAATAATTAAACACGAAGCCCTTACTTTTAACTATTAAGTCATAAATCACAAGGTATGTTATATATCTGAGAAATTACCAAAAATTCCATATAATCACTATGATTTTCATAGCAATAATTGCTACAAAACATATATAAAGAATATATATAAGTATAAATGTGAACATATAACGAAACATACAGCAAAAACATATCTATATAAAAAACATATATAAAATATCTATACCCTTAATGCAAAAAAATATATATATGTACATACACATGTAAACAACAATGTTTAGGGTGCTTGCTCAAAAGCTTCCCACAGGAATCTTACTTTAAAAATCACAACTAATACTATGTGACAATATTGCAACACTCAAGGCGACTACTCTTAACATACATCTTGTAATGAAGACATGCCACCCCAATATGAGTGTACATAATTATATACCAGAAAAAAACTATACTGGTTCAAAGACCAAATCTCGAAAATCATTATATCAAACTAAATCATACATTTACTATAAAACATAATTACAATATAAAATATATGATAAAAAATATATCATGGATATCGAAAAGTGTGTTTATCTAGTGTACATCCATAGACATGTATAATGTATGAAATACAGACCATGATATTAAATTTGATGAATTATAAAATAATCCAACCTATAGTAATCTACAGAAAATTTCCAAGGTGGCAGTATGTCCCTAGCATTAAATACTTGTACATCCAGCTCATAAGGGGCTATGAATGATTAAAGAGCCTACATACGCATACCACAAGTCAGAAGAAAGCCTAGTGCTCACTGATACTATCATAACTTTATTAAATAGTGTAAAAGTATATAATTCTAGGGCACAGTCACAAGCTTCATCTACGTTCAATCAGCACAGGTTTTAAAGAGATGGAACCATTCAGCCCTGGTGAAATATGTGCCGCTAATTTCAGTATCCAATGTAGCTCGGCTCTAGCCAATCTTTGTTCAATACTGCCTCCTCTTATAGAGCACCTAGACATGTGATGTCAACAGCAAATGGAGTGAGGTTTAGCTCGCAATAGTAGACAGTTTGTTGATGCTTTTTTGTGGAGCTTTATCCCGCTGATGGAATTGTGTCTAAATATTTGTTTTCTATAGAACTCCTGACAATCAAGGTAGGGGATCTAAGTATATATATAATTTAAGAGACGAGGAACATTGCGACAATACTCTGTGGAAGGAATCTCTAGCATGTAAGTGATGTACATATCTGTGAACGCTACACGCTCTGGAGTTAGCGTTTTTGTTTAGCAATTTCACTGAATATGCATCATTGTAGTATGACCTTATATATATATTTTTTTGTCTGAAGTTTGTAGGGTTTTGTTTTTTCAGAAAATCCTAGCAATGCCCTGAAATGTCATATGATGAATGTTAACATTGAACGTTAAAGAAAGAATGCATACTGGTTTTAAATTGCATCTGAATGTCATGATGGGTTTAATTTGCTAAGAGGCAATTAAGGCTTAATTTAATTTAATGAGCCCGCCAAAAGTTGTGTTATTTAAGTACCTTGGAATTATTCTATGTTATTGTATCTGATGAAGCATAGTCTAACTATGCGAAAGCGCTCATTCTGTGTTCCCAATAAATGATTTTTTACATTTTTATCGTGGATATCTTCAGTTTGAATTGTGATTGACTTGGGACTAGTCTATAGAAGGTATTTGTTCGTGGTGACTGTTCTCATTCTTTGGACTTCATCATTGGCTTTTTTTGGTGAGAACGTCTTTAGTATTGAGTTGTGTTCTCTATATTTTGTGTTCATTAACAAAGACATTGGGAACCTCCAAACCCTTGACCCGACCCAGTTCGGCTTTGTTAAAGGCAGATCATGCCTACTAAACCTAGTTGACTTCTTCGAGACAGTCACCAAGGCCATAGATGAGGGGAAGGTAGTTCACACAGCCTACCTTGACCTCATCAAGGCTTTTGACACCATTTCCCACTCGGGAATTATAGAAAAACTCACCAGCCTGAACATAAACCCCTACGTCATGAGATGGGTTGCCAACTGGCTTAGAGACAGAACTCACAAGGTAAGAATAGTGGGCTCCAGGACAGACTCTAAACAGTCACAATTGGTGAACCACAAGGCTCGGTCCTGGGACCCCTACTGTTTGGCATATACTTCTAAGAAGTACAGACAAACACAGGAGGACTATGGCTAACCAAGTCCACTGATGACTGCAAACTGGGAGCCATAATTGACCCTCCAGCTGTCACGGACATTCTCCAAAAGGGCCTTACTGAGACGGACACCTGGTGTCAATGTCATGGTCTCAAGCTAAATGCCAAAAAATGCATAGTCATCCCGTTTTGGAAAAACAAAACACCCATGAATTACCACATAGGTGGCAGCCCCCTTAATACAGAAGAGGTAATAAGAGATCTGGATACCCAGGTAGATAGTAATCTCTCCTTTGACAATCATATTGACAAAGTAGTTAGGAAATCCTTCTATGTAGCCCATCTAATTACTAAAGGGTTCACATCTAGAAATAAAGAGGTTATAGTGCCCCTCTACTCGTCATTCATCAAACCCATCATAGCGTACAATGCCCCATTTGGGATGTACCTCACAAGACACTTCCAACAGCTGAAAAGACCACAAAAGTACCTCACCAAGAGGATTACTGGTCTCAGCCCAACTGGAAAAACTCCAGCTGTACTCAGTGGCATATCGCTTACTCAGAGGTGATCTCTGCCTGACTTACAAAGCCATGTCCAACTCAGAATTGATGGACATGCTCTACCTAAAAAATCCAAGTCACTGTGAGCCACTCGCTCTAGTGAGCTAAACCTCACCACAACAATAAAAAGAACATGCTGGAGCGATAGATTCCTGTCACAGAGACTCCCCATGCTTGGAACAAAATTTCTAACTACATTAGGCAGAGCCCCTCACTAACACTCTTCAAGAGAAACCTTGATGAGTGGATGGGTAACAGAAAATACACCCCTGGGATCACTTCATTGGCTCTTCTTGACAGAGGCTCAGTTAATTAATCCATGGGGAGGCAAAAGCTGACACACTCTGGCTAGGCTTATAAATGCCCTCGGGCAGATAGCCTAGTACCTACCTATGAACCTATGAACCTATGATGGAATCAAACCCTGTAGTACAGAATGCAGTTCCTTAAAAGCTCACAGCCTTACTCATCTGCACTAAGTGCTAGACAAACTGTTGTAGCACGAACTCAGTAGATTTCACACATGTGCCTGCTAAAGACAAACTAAACTGAATATGTATTCTTAGTTAATATATTACAATAGACTTATATACTTAATGCAGTCTGATCTATTCACAGCTAAATAATAAACAGAATCCCAACATTCAACAGAAGATGGAATGCAAGGATCAAATCCAAATAGCATAGTTCATATGATGATGCTCCTGTTTACAACAATCCATGTCCTTCCTTTACACCATAACTACTGTGGTTTATAGGTACTTACAAGGCTTCCGGTCAAGGCACTATTGAAGGAGCCTAGTATAAATTTCCAGTTGCTTCAAAGCATTGTCTGTTTAAATGACTTGCTCAAGGCAGGGCATAAATATGAGGCAAAATTGGAGATGTTCTGCGAAACTGAAGACAGATAAGAGCAAACTATTCTAAACAACTTAGAAAGTTATCAGAACAGAATTTGAATCATAATGCATTTTCTGAACCACAAATATTATGAAACTCTGATGACTGGAGTATGACTAATCCTCAGTGATTTACAAAAGGAAATAAAAGTTAATGGTAGTCATATAGCTGATGTGGAGGATTAAGGCTTCTGTTTCCCATAGCTAAGGTACATGGTTTGAGTTTTAGCAAGTCTCTAAACAGTGCTCCCTAATTAATTCATCACAGACACACACACACACACACACACACACACACACACACACACACACACACACACACACACACACACACACACTTTGTACTACAACAGTACTCTAGACAGAAAAAGCACACAGTAGATTCCCACTTTCCGCACAGCTGCTTTCAGCATACTGGTTCCTCTGAAGGGCTGCGGCCTGTCCTGTAGTAGGCAGTACATTGGAGAAAGATGGTCATGCTACAGGCATGAGCTGATAAAATTGTTTTGAGAGGGCAGAGGACAATGGACAACATCCATTTTGCCCCCATTATAATCCTTCACTGATGACAGACCAATTACTTCTCACAACTATAATCTAGTTAGAAACCTTAAAAAGGCTACCCCTAGATGAAGCAACTGCTACCTTTAATCAGTTCCTCTTAAACTTACTAAATGAGCATACATCACTTAGGAAAACATGCATAAAATCAAAATATGCATCCTGGTTAACACACACTACATAACAAGTCATAATATTTAAAATCTGGCAGAGTAACAGCATTCCTCCAGTAAGCTCCATAGTGCATCCTATAACTGCGTAATGTTGTAGTGTGATGTACTAGTTAGATAGGAGTTCTAATCCCAGACATGGCAACTGTAAACCTTTGTGCGTGTGTGTTTGTCTGTGTACGGATCAATGCTTTACCTTACCTCAGGCTTTGTGCCCACTGAGTGGCGCACAGCTACAGTTATTCTACTCCACAAGGGGGGATCCACCTTGGATCCCAGAAACTACTGTCCCATCAGTCTGACAAGCCTGATCTGCAAGGCCATGGAACGCATTATCATGGAACTTATAATAAAGACATTGGCAACCTTCAAACACTGGACGCCACCCAGTTTGGGTTTGTGAAGGGCCAATCTTGTCTCCTAAACCTGAGCTGTGGAAGAGTGTAAGGCAGTCCACACAGCCTATCTGGACCTCACCAAGGCCTTCGACACCATCCCCTACTCTGGAATCATAGATAAACTTACTAAGCTGGGCATAAATCCCTACATCACTCGATGGGTTGCCAACTGGCTTACTGACAGAACCCAGACTGTAAAAGTAGCTGACTCCAAATCCAGCTCCAGAAAGGTGACAAGTGGAGTACCTCAGGGTTCAGTCCTGGGACCACTCTTGTTTGGCTTCTACTTCTCTGAAGTAAAGGCCAACACTAAGGGACTCTGGGTGACAAATTTCGCAGATGACTGCAAACTGGGAGCCATTAAAGAATCCCCAAATGATATGGATATTCTACAAAAGGGCCTTACAGAAACAGATGCTTGGTGCCAGAGCTTAATGCCGAGAAATGTATAGTTATCCCCTTTGGGAAAAAACATGTACCAATGAATTACCACATAGGTGGCAGTACACTAAACATTGAAAGTGTGATGGGAGACTTAGGGACACAGGTGGACAGTGGTCTGACCTTCAATAACCACATCGCCACAACAGTCATAAAATCCTTGTATGTGGCACACCTCATCACTAAGGGCTTTTCATCCAGAAAAAAGGAGGTCATTGTCACACTGTACTCATCCCTCATTAGATCCATTATAGAGTACAACACCCCATTTGGTATGTACCTCACAAGACATCTACAACAGCTGGAAAGGCCGCAGAAATACCTCACTAAAAGAATCACAGGTCTAAAGCAGATGCCCTATGCTGACGTCTAAAAAACTCCAGCTATATTCTGTGGCATATCGTCTACTCAGAGGCAATCTCTGCTTAACATAGAAGGCCATGTCAAACCCTGAGCTGTTGGACATGCTCCACTTAAAGAAATCCCAATCCATCAGAGCCACACGCTCCAGGGATCTAAACCTTGTCATCACAATGGTCTGAAGAAGTTCATGTATTTTCTGAATGAAAGCGCTAACAATAAACTGGTTGGAATTCTACAGCTTGCTGCCTATTTTTATTTTTGGTTACTTGTCATCACAATGAACAAAACATGCTGGAGGGATAGGTTCCTGACCCAGAGACTCCCCATACTCTGGAATAGACGGCCCATACATGTCAAGCAGAGCGCCCCTCTTCAAAAGGAACCTTGACGATTGGATGGTAGATCAGAAATTCACCCCAGGGATCACATCAGTCGCCCTGCTAGACAGAGGTCCAGGGAAGTAAATATTGTGGGAAGAAATATCTAGGGAATTGTTATGGCTAGGCTTGTATAGGCCCTAGGGCCTATAGCCTAGTACCAACCTATGAACCTATGAACCTCCAAACATTCATGTCTACTGTTCTCTATAGAACAAAATAAAAGCCAAGGTGAAAAAGAACAAAAAGAATGACTTACCAAAATAATCGAAAAACTTTCTAGTCTAACACCAACAACCTTTTTCACCCGGGCAGAAAAATCTAACCTGATCTCATGTCAAATGGTACTGGACAGCACTATAGCAATGTCCTTCTTTAACTCTCACTTCACCAGTACATCGATCTCACTAGGCAGATCCTCTGGTTTTCAACCATGCTTTGATAAACCTGAAAATCCACAGCAAACACCTTTACACTAAAAAACATCCTTTCTGCAGCCGCCCAAAAAACTCTTCCTTAAATTGCCATTAAAACTTGATTATTATGACGGGAGTACTTCTGCTAAACACTAAACAAAGAAATCTAATTTTTGATTATCTCCAGAACAGAAAATTAAGAACTGCTTTGCACTTGGTTAATCTCTGGCTTGTAAGTAAATTACTTGACTTTTTGTAAGTAAATATTTTGTTTCCTTTGATTAATCTGGCTTGTTAAAAGTACCTAACAGGCTTATGGGTCAGGAATCTACTTACTGATTGGATTGTTGTTGGTTCTTTAAAGCTATAAAGCTGGACGGCGCAGTGGTGCAGCAGTAGCATTGTCGCCTCACAGCAAGAGGTTCGCCGGTTCAATTCTCGTCTGGAGTGCCTTCTGTGTGGAGTCTGCATGTCCTCCCTGTGTTTGTGTGGGTTTCCTCCCACATTACAAAGACATGCATTGGGAGCCTTTCTCGCCAGGCCTCCGCTGAAAATTGGCTTCGTTCCAAGTCGGACTTTCCCGGTTAACAAATGATAAATAAAAATAAATAAATATGTATCACTGTCACTGGAATTTAGTGTGGCCATTAAGGCTTGAATGGTGTGGTGGGAGCACTTCTCCTAAACAACAAACAATGCTCATTTATCCAAAGCTGCCCAGCATTTGACAATGATGTCACAGACAGTGAGAGATTTTACAAGCATCTGAAGCCATTCTTGGCAGGACAAATGAAATTAGGTATCATTTTGCACTTGCTTTAATTGTTTTCATTATACTGCAAAAGGTTTCTGTGCTATTTATTGTTTTTAAAAGTTGTATTTTCTAAGTTCATTAAAGTTTAAAAGTTGCATTTTCAAACTGCTGGAAGGGCTGCTGTTTTACATTGATATACATTGTATCCAGTTATTTTTAGCTAGCATTAGGCATCTGTTTTTGGTTCCTTAACACTTTCATTAAGAGGGCCAAAATCTGCACTCTTGTGGCGAGGACTGATTTCACTTATCTGAGCTAGGAATTACTGGTAGAAGCTCATTGTGTACTTATCTGATTGTCCTTAGTGCATAGTTAGTGTAAACTTGCTTTCTTTGGATTGTATATAAGCCTCATGTTTGCGTGAAGCTGCTCTTCATGCTGTGGTGATTAGCAGTGTGTTGTATATACGCAATCACCAGAAGATGAAATTTCCAATTAAAAACTACCTCAGAACTTTACCTCAGTCCCATGTTATTCATGGGCCAGCTTGTTTACACAGTGAACAACATAAATGCATTTATTTAGGACTATTTAGGTCTGTATTACATTATTACAGTACCCAAGACTACTGTTGCTCAAAGAGCATCTGGTTTTGGACAGCTCACTGGATAGATTACACCAAACTTTGTAACCATCCCTCAACCAAGTACGAACACCCTTTTCTCCTATCCCTTGCAAAGTACATATTTGGACCTGTAACCACAGACAGGCCCTTTCCGGTTATCTCCGCATCCTGCTTGGTGGGCATGGGCATCGTGAGGCAATGTAGCAACTACCTTATGTACACTGACAGCCACTCAATTCGCAGAGGACAAATACAGTATGTGAAAGATGTAGTTACACATTGACATTAGAGGCTAGACTGTCACATACAGACACAGAAAGCAACAAACAGGTTGCCAGTGACTCACACACATCACTCACCACACACAAAGGATGACATACATATGTGGAGGTGCTCACATGTAACTTACCCAAACCCTCAAAGGCCTCTCAGGTCCAGTCTTCAGAAACTCCACATGCACATAAACAGGACAATTCCCTGCACTGCACATAAAGCCACATCTCATTGTCTCGACTACCAAGTCCATAAGGTGAAACACCCCACAAACCGATATTTTATATAATAAAATATATATTATAAAAATGTTAAATAAACAAATGAATACATTTAAATTTAAATTTAAATAAAATAAATTTTGGTCACAGAAGACTAAATTGTGAGATAAACTGATGTCCCTTTTACTAATATGGATAAGAAGAAGGTTAGAATTAGTTGCTTCTTAGGGACCAGGATCCATCAGATCACACTAGTACTCAAATCAAGTCAAATTTTGGAAATTGTACTTGTTAACTATTATTTTACCAATGCATTGGATTGCTGGGCACAAATGTTTTGACTTTTTTCTTTGACCCTACTTTAGTATTTTGCAAATATCATAATTACTTGTATTATTTCTGGAGCTTTTCATCTTGGGTCTCCATTGAAAATGGGCCCCTGGCTCAGTTGGACTAACCCGGTAAACAAACGTCAATAAATAAATAAATGAATGTCTCTTATCCCCCAGTACCAGTATGACTCAGTCATAATCGATGTTGGTGGAAATGACCTGAGATATACCTCCTTAGATGATAACAAGCAGGTGGGCAGCATTCTACCATCTCCAAGGATGATGCCACAATACAAGCAGGTATGAGCCTAGCACTGAGCAGCATCCTACCAACTCCATGGATGATGCCACAATACTAGCAGGTATGAGCCTGGCACTGTGCAGCATCCTACCTTCTCTAAGGATGATGCCACATTACCAGCAGCTATGAGCCTAGCACTGAGCAGCATAATACCATCACCAAGGATGATGCCACAATACCAGCAGGTACAAGCCTAGCACTGAGCAGCATCCTACCATCTCCAAGGATGATGCCACAATACCAGCAGGTACAAGCCTAGCACTGAGCAGCATCCTACCATCTCCAAGGATGATGCCACAATGCCAGCAGGTATGAGCCTAGCACTGAGCAGCATCCTACCATCTCCAAGGATGATGCCACAATACCAGCAGGTATGAGTCTAGCACTGAGCAGCATCCTACCATTTCCAAGGATGATGCCACAATACCAGCAGGTATGAGCACAGCACTAAGCAGCATCCTACCATCTCCAAGGATGATACCACAAAAACAGCAGGTACGAGCCTAGCACTGAGCAGCATCCTACCATCTCCAAGGATGATGCCACAATACCAGCAGGTACGAGCCTAACACTGAGCAGCATCCTACCATCTCCAAGGATGATGTCACAATACCAGCAGGTATGAGCCTAACACTGAGCATCATTCTACCATCTCCAGGGATGATGTCACAATAGCAGCAGGTATGAACCTAGCACTGAGCAGCATCATACCATCTCCAAGGATTATGCCACAATAACTTGCAGGTATGAACCTAGCACTGAGCAGCATCCTACCATCTCCAAGGATGATGCCACAATACAAGCAGGTATGAGGCTAGCACTGAGCAGCATCCTACCATCAGCAAGGATGATACCACAATACCAGCAGGTATGAGCCTAGCAATGAGCATCATCCTACCATCTCCAGGGATGATGCCACAATAACAGCAGCTATGAACCTAGCACTGAGCAGCATCCTACCATCTCCAAGGATGATGCCACAATAGCAGCAGGTATGAAACTTGCACTGAGCAGCATCCCACCATCTCCAAGGATGATGCCACAATATTTGCAGGTATGAACCTAGCACTGAGCAGCATCCTACCATCTCCAGGGATGATACCACAATAGTAGCAGGTATGAACCTAGGACTGAGCAGGATTCTACCATCTCCAAGGATGATGCCACAATACTAGCAGGTACAGGCCTGGCACTGAGCAGCATCCTACCATCTCCAAGGATGATGCCACAATACCAGCAGGTATGAGCCTAGCACTGAGCAGCGTCCTTCCATCTCCAAGGATGATGTCACAATACCAGCAGGTATGAGCCTGGCACTGAGCAGCATTCTACTGTCTCCAAGGATGATGCCACAATGCCAGCAGGTACAAGCCTAGCCCTGAGCAGCGTCCTACCAACTTCAAGGATGATGCCACAATACCAGTAGGTATGGGCCTAGCACTGAGCAGCATCCTAGCATCTCCAGGGATGATGTCACAATACCAGCAGGTAGGTACAAGCCTGGCACTGAGCAGCATCCTACCATCTCCAGTGATGACGGCATAATACCAGCAGGTATGAGCCTAGCACTGAACAGCATCCTACCATCTCCATGGATGATGCCACAATACCAACAGGTACAAGCCTGGCACTTAGCAGCATCCCACCATCTCCAGGGATGATGTCACAATACCAGCAGGTACGAGTTTAGCACTGAACAGCATCCTACCATCTCCAAGGATGATGCCACAATACCAGCATGTACGAGCCTGGCACTGAGCAGCATCCTACCATCTCCATGAATGATGCCACAATACCAGCAGGTACGAGCCTGATACTGAGAAGAATCCTACCATCTCCAAGGATGATGTCACAATACTAGCAGGTACGAGCCTAGCACTGAACAACATACTACCATCTCCAAGGATGATGCCACAATACCAGCAGGTATGAGCCTAGCACTGAGCAGAATCCTACCATCTCCAAGGATGATGTCACAATACCATCAGGTATGAGCCTAGCACTGAGCAGCATCCTACCATCTCCAAGGTTGATGCCACAATACCAGCAGGTATGAGCCTAGCATTGAGCAGCATTTTACCATCTTCAAGGATGATGCCAAAATACCAGCAGGTACGAACCTAGCACTGAGCAGCATCCTACCATCTCCAAGGATGAAGCCACAATACCAGCAGGTATGAGTCTAGCACCTAGCAGCATACTACCATCTCAAAGGATGATGCCACAATACTAGCAGGTACGAGCCTGGCACTGAGCAGCATGCTAACATCTCCATGGATGATGCCACAATTCCAGCAGGTACAAACCTGGCACTGAGCAGCATCCTACCATCTCCAAGGATGATTCCACAATACCAGCAGGTATGAGCCTAGCACTGAGCAGAATCCTACCATCTCCAAGGATGATGTCACAGTACCAGAAGGTATGGGCATAGCACTGAGCAGCATCTTACTATCTCCAAGGATGATGTCACAATACCATCAGTTACGAGCCTAGCACTGAGCAGCATCCTACCATCTCCAAGGATGATGCCACAATACTAGCAGGTACGAACCTAGCATGAGCAGCATCCTACCATCTCCAAGGATGATGCCACAATACCAGCAGGTATAAGCCTAGCACCTAGCAGCATCTTACCATCTCCAAGGATGATGCCACAATACCAGCAGGTATGAGCCCAGCACTGAGCAGCATCTTATCATCTCCAAGGATGATGTCACAATACCATCAGGTACGAGCCTAGCACTGAGCAGCATCCTACCATCTCCAAGGATGATGCCACAATACCAGCAGGTATAACCATAGCACTGAGCAGCATTTTACCATCTTCAAGGATGATGCCACAATACCAGCAGGCATGAACCTAGCACTGTGCAGCATCCTACCATTTCCAAGGATGATGCCACAATACCAGCAGGTATGAGCCTAGCACCTAGCAGCATCCTGCCATCTCCAAGGATGATGTCACAATACTAACAGGTACAAGCCTGGCACTGAGCAGCATCTTACCATCTCCAAGGATGATTCCACAATACCAGCGGGTACAAGCCTAGCACTGAGCAGCATCCTGCCTTCTGCAAGTATGATGCCAGAATACCAGCAGATATGAGTCTAGCACTAAGCAGCATCCTACCATCTCCAAGGATGATTCTAAGGGGATCCAGTATCTGTCTGCCTGGGACAACATGGTCGACAGACCATGAAGTTTTGCCAGAGATGGCCTGCACCTGTCACCCCTGGGATTCCATAAAATGGCTAAGGGTCTTGCCGCCCCTATAGTGCCTTTTTAGGCAAGGTTCAAATGACAAATTCACCACCATAACAGGAACAGGCAAGCAAAAACTGAGGGTAATGCTACTCAATGCTAGAAGTATAAATCTCAAAATGAACTCACTCGAGGCACTCCTTAAAATGGAGAACATCGATAGCTGTGCAGTGACTGAGACCTGGTTCAAAGCTCTAGAGTGGACCCCTGCATTACCAGGCTATAACTCATACCACACTTTTCGGCCATCTAACCTGGACCAGAACACCAAAGGTGGAGGTGTGTCCATATTCCTTAAGGATATCCACACTTCCGGGCTAGTTGCACAGCATAATGCATCCAAGGTTATCCAAGTGCAACTAACTCTGGGCAAAATTGCAATCCAAATTGTAGCTTGCTACAGATCCCCCAACATGCCCCAGGATTCCCACTCCTCTTTTCCTGATATACTGGAAAATATTAGGGTTCAACCAACCCCCCTAATAATGGGCGATTTCAACTACCCCACCATTAACTGAGAAAACTACTCATGTACCAACTCCTTTGGTCAACGCTTTCTGGAATTCATAAATTTCAATGCCATGGATCAACTTATCCACACCCCCACCAAGGGCAACAATATCCTAGACCTAGTCATTACCAATATGAGTGACCTGTGTTCCACACCTGAAGTCAAATCCTCATTGGTCAGATCCGACCATAAGCCGAGCACCCTAGATATCTGCATCCTGCCCCCACCCACCATTAAGGAAACCATGGTAAAAAATTTCTCCAAAGCCAACTTCATGCTTCTTAAGAAAGAAGTGGTGAACTTCATGACACCCATGCAGATGGACAATACAGATATGACTGCTGAATCCTACATAAATACACTCTATAAGCACGAGTGCACGGATCATGCTATCCCAAACAGAACCAAGACGCTAGACTCCAAAAAAAGGAAGCCAATCTGGTGGTCCCCTGCCATAAACAAACTACAACAGAAGGAAAAAAACTGCTGCAAAAGAGAGTAAAATCCCATGAGTGGAGGAGCTCCCTGGTCAGCCTCAGTAAGAAGCTGAGATCCCTTATAAGATCCCCCAAAGCTAGCTACGAAAACAAAATCACCAATAATTCTAAGGGCAACCACAAAGCATTCTATAGCTATGTCAAGGATCTCAATGGCAACACCGAGATCTGAGTTACAGCACAACAGCATGTAAATTACAGAACCAACTGATATTGCTAACATCCTGGCAAATATGTTCAGTGCTAACTTTACCCCCCTCTCACCCCCTAAAGGGCCCATATCTATACAGGAAGAATGCAGAGTCCCTGTAATCACATCTACACAGGTAAAAGCTGCACTCTCTAAAACCAAAAACACAGCATCCATGGGACCGGACAGCATCCCAGGCTGCATTTTACATGAACTTCAGAATGAACTAGCTCCCCACCTAAGCACCATGTTCAATCATAGTCTCATGTCAGGCTTTGTCCCCACTGAATGGCACACAGCAACAGTTATCTCACTCCACAAAGGGGGAGCCATAACGGATCCTGGGAACTATTGCCCTATTAGCCTGATGAGCCTAGTCTGAAAGGCCATGGAATGTATCATCATGGAACTCATAAACAAAGACATTGGTAACCTCGAAACTCCGCACCCTACCCAGTTCGGGTTTGTGAGAGGCAGATCATGCCTTCTGAACCTGACTGACTTCTTTGAAGCAGTCAGCAAAGCTGTAGATGAGGGCAAGGTGGTTCACACAGCCTATCTTCACCTTGCCAAGGCTTGCGACACGATCCCCCATTTTGGAATTATAGCTAAACTCACTAAACTAGGTATAAATCCCTACATCACAAGATGGGTTGCCAAATGGCTAACTGTCAGATCCCACACTATAAAAGTTGCAGACTCCAAATCAAACCAGTGACAGGTGGAGTACCACAGAGTTCAGTCCTGGGACCTCTCCTGTTTGGTATCTACTTCTCTGAAGTACAGGCTAACACAGAAGACTTCTGGCTAATGAAGTTTGCAGATAACTGCAAACTAGGAGCCATAGTCGAGTCCCCAAATGATGTGGACATCCTACAGAAGGGCCTCACTGAGACAGATGCCTGGTGTCAGAGGCATGGCCACAAGCTCAATGCCAAAAAGTGCATTGCCATCCCCTTTGGTAAAAACTCTGTACCCATAAACTACCACATAAACGGCAGTCTACTTAATGCTGAATGTGTGATAAGAGATCTTGGGACCGAGGTGGACAGCACTCTCTCCTTTGATAATCACATCGACACAGTAGTCAGGAAATCCTTCTATTTGACACACCGCATCACAAAAGGGTTCTCATCCAGGAAAAAAGAGGTCATTGTTCCCCTCTACTGGGCACTCATTAGACCCACTGTAGAGTACAACGCCCCTTTTGGAGTGTACCTCACAAGACATCTGCAGCAGCTGGAAAGGCCACAGAAGTAATTCACAAAAAGGATTACTGGTCTCAAATAGATGCCCTACACTGACCATCTCAAAAAACTCCAGCTTTACTCTGTAGCATTTTGCCTACTCTGAGGAGATCTCTGCCTAACATACAAAGCTATGTTAAACTGAGAGCTGTTGGACATGCTACACCTACAGAAATCCCAATCCCTCCGAGCTACTCACTCTAGGGACCTAAACCTTGTCACCACAATAAACAGAACATGCTGAAGGGATAGATTCTTGTCCCAGAGACTTCCTATACTCTGGAACAAGCTACCCATCTATGTCAAGCAAAGTTCATCATTAGCACTCTTCAAGAAAAATCTTGATGAGTGGATGGGAAATATGAAATACATGCCAGGGATCACTTATGTGGCTCTGCTTGACAGGGGCACAAGAAATTAACTTTCTTGGGTGGTGTAAGCCAGGCAACCTTGTTGGCTAGGCTTACTTAGGCCCTTGGGCTGATAGCCTAGTACCTACCTATAAACCTATGAAGCCACAATACCAGCAGGTACAAGCCTACCACCGAGCAGCATTCTACCATCTCCAAGGATGATGCCACAATACCAGCAGAAAATGATCGAATATAACCATTAGCTTAGCTACTGGTGCCATTCTAAAGGCGTCCGATACATGTCAGCCTGGGAGGACATGGTTGGCAGGTCATGCTGCTTTGCTAGGGATGGCCATCACCAGTCACCTCAAGGCTTTTGAATACTGGCCAAAACATTATCCAACTCTATAGTGCATTTTTAGGCAATGTTAAACAGACAAACCTTCCAACACAGCAAAAGTTACTAAAGACAAGCTAAAGGTGTTACTGCTCAATGCTAGGAGTCCCAACAAGAAACTGTACTCCCTAAAAGCGCTCCTTACCCTGGAGAATGCTGCCATCTGTGCAGTTACTGAAATGTGGCTCAAAGCTACAGAAAGCACTTTGGCTGTGTATGGCTATAATGCCTTTCATATGTTCTCACCACCCACTAAACAAAAAAGAGCAAAAGGCAGATGTTTACATGCATAAAGGGTAGGCACAAACCTCAAAACTGGTCACACAATATGACATGCTTGAACTACTCCATGTCCAACTAACCATGGGAAAAAAACTGTTACCATATTCTTTCTAGCTACAGGTCCACCACCTTGAACCAGGAATCCCATATATCATACCTGAAGTTACTAGACTCACTCACCATCCAACCCAATACCATTCTCGTTGGTGATTTTAACTATCCATGCATTAATTGTGAGGCATACATGGCCAAGAACATGCAGACTCCTAAGATTTAATGACTTTGTCAACTCAAATGCTATGAAGCAGCTAGTCTATGCCCCACTAGGGGTAGAAATATTGTATATCTGGTACTCATAAATAACCCCCCTCAAGTGCAATGTCTTCATTGATAAGATCAGATCACAAAGCAGTGCCCCTTGAAATAAAGGTAAAACTAGACCCCTCACTGAACTCCAAAAACTTTAAGAACTTTTCTAAGGCAAACTCCCTCCTATTAAGTCACAGCATAGTTAGTTTCCAAGCTCCCCCAAGCCCAGAAAGCACAGGTTATGAAGACCCTGTTTGAACGTAAAAGAGATACTGAATGGATTGGAGCTAATTTAGAAAATATGAAATGGGATAAAGTGACAGCCAGACAAATTGAGACAAAATTAAGAAAATCTCCTAACTGGAAAATCCCAGCCCTAGATATAGTACCAAACGTCTGGCTGAAGGTATTAATATCTTTACACAATGATTTAGTCCCGAGTAAGAATTATTTATATGCTCATCCCAAACAGACACCAACCTGGTTAACAACAGTTAAAAATAATACTCTTCCTCTGTAAGAGTGAACCTGAAAGACAACTTAAACACTATAGACCATTAACTTCCCTCGATACTGCCAACATCGTGGCAGATAGAGTCAGTGCAAACTTTACTCCCCTCTCACCCCATAAAGGGCCCATATCTATACTGGAAGAATGTAGAGCCCCGGTAATCACAAGCACACAGGTAAAAACAGCACTCTCTAAAGCCAAAAACACAACTTTCATGGGACCGGACAACATCCCAGACTGCATCTTGCATGAACTCCAAAACTAACTAGTTCCCCACTTAACACCATGTTCAATCACAGCCTCACTACAGGTTATGTGCCTACGGAATGGTGCACAGCAACAGTTATCCCATTCCACAAAGGAGGAGCCACCACAGTCCCTGGGAACTATCGCTCTATTAGTCTGACAAGCCTGGTCTGCAAGGCCATGGAACTTATAAACAAAGACACTGGAAACCTCCAAACTTTGGACTCTACCCAGTTCGGATTTGTAAAGGGCAGATCATGTCTCCTAAATGTGACAGACTTCTTTGAAGCAGTCACCAAAGCTGTAGACGAGGATAAGATGGCTCACACAGCCTACCTAGACCTTGCAAAAGCCTTCAATACCATCCCCCATTCAGGAATTATTGATAAACTCATTAAACTAAATATAAACTCTTATGTCGCGAGATAGGTTGCCAACTGGCTCATGGACAGAACCCACACAGTGAAAGTTGCAGACTCCAGATCCGACTCCAAACCAATGACAAGTGGAGTGCCTCAGGGTTCAGTCTTGGGACCTCTCCTGTTTGGTATCTACTTCTCTGAAGTACAGGCTAACACTGAGGGTCTATGCCTAACAAAGTTTGCAGATGACTGCAAACTAGGAGCCATAATCAATTCTCCAACCGACGTAGACATCCTACAAAAGGGCCTCACCGAAACAGATACCTGGTGCCAAAGCCATGGCCTTAAGCTAAATGCCAAAAAATGCATTGTCATCCCCTTTGGTAAAAACTCAGTACCCATGAACTATCACATAGGTAGCAGTTCACTTAACACCAAGAGTGTGATAAGAGACCTTGGGACCCAGGTGGATAGTAATCTCTCCTTTGATAATCACATTGCCACAGTGGTCAGGAAATCCTTCTACATGGCTCACCTAATAACAAAGAGGTTCTCATCCAGAAAAAAGGAGGTCATTGTCCCCCTCTATTCATCACTTATTAGACCCATTACTAAGTACAATGCCCCTTTTGGGATTTACGTCACAAGACTCTTACAACAACTGGAGAGGCCGCAGAAGTACCTCACCAAGAGGAATAATGGCCTCAAACAGATGCCCTATGCCAACCAACTCAAGAAACTCCAACTTTACTCGGTCGCATATTGCCTACTCCAAGGTGATCTCTGTCTAACATACAAAGCTATGTCAAACCCAGAGCTGTTGGTCATGCTCCATTAAAGAAATCCCAGTCCCTCCGAGCTACACGGTCTAGGGACCTAAACCTTGTCACCACAATAAACGGAACATGCTGGAGGGATAGAGTCCTGTCTCAGAGACTTCCCATACTCTGGAACAAAATACCCATCTATGTCAAACAGAGCTCCTCATTAGCACTCTTCAAGAAAAATCTTGATGAGTGGATGGAAAATAGGAAATTTACCCCTGGGCTCAATTCTGTGGCTCTACTTGACAGGGGCACAGGAAAATAATCTGCATGGGTGGCGAAAGCCAAGGCATCTTTTTGGCTAGGCTTACTTATGCCCTCGGGCTGATAGCCTAGTACCTACCTATGAACCTATTCCTATACAGACACATCCACAAAGCCCTGTGTGACCATATAAACAACTGCACAGAAATGCCAGTACCAGACAGAAATAGGCCCAAGTCAAACTGCAAAAACAATCCACCTTAGTGGACCCCATCCTAGTATTAATAGGTTGTACAACAAAAGGAAAGAAAACCCTCTTGAGAAGTAAGATGGGATGTGGACAACAGAACAAAAAGTCACTCATTATAGAATCATAAGATACTAGGCTATTGGCCCTGAGGCCATTATAAGCCTAGCCAAGAGTTTAGCCCATGTTTAGACAAGTCAGCACCCAAAGCCCCTGTCCAGCAGGGACACAGGTGGAATCCCAGGGGTATATTTTCTGTTTCCCATCCAGGTATCCAGGCTGTCCTTAAGAAGGGATAATGAGGTACTCTGCTTGATGTAGAGAGGGAGGAGGGGGAAGTGTCTGGAACACAAATCTGTGCCACCACCAAGTGCTATTTATGTCACAGACCAGGTTGAGGTCACGCGTGTGGGTTACTCGACTGGAGCTTGACTTGCAGATATGCAGCAGTCTCATCAAGATGGGATTTGAGCTTGCTTTGTATGCCAGACAGAGGTCACTTCTGAGAGGTTTGTATGACACTTAGTAGAGGGACAGGGGTTTTAGCCTATCTGTGTAGGGGGAGGTGTTTGAGGCCCTGTATTCTCTTGCTGAGGAACCTCTGTGATGTCTCCAGCTGCTGCATGTGCTTTGCAAGGCACATGCAGTAGGGGGCTTTGTACTCAGCAATTGGCCTTATAAGGGAAGACTACAGGGATGTCATGACTTCATTGTTCCTGGATAAGATACCCTTACTTATGAGGTGGGCCATGAAGACAGCTTTCCATCCAAGGGAAGCAACATGGTGGTCAAAAGTCAGGTTGCTATCAACCTGGGTGCCCAAATCCCTCACGACTGATTGCGTGCTTAGGACGTTATTAATGTGATAATATGTGGGGATGTCACTCTCCTCAAAGGGGATAATGATGCATTTTATGGCATTCAGCTTGAGGCCATGTTTCTGGCACCAGTCATTTGTTTGGGTGAGACCCTCTTGGAGGATGTCCACATCACTTGGGGAATTGATGCCTGCACCCAGCTTGCAGTCATCTACAAACTTGGTCAGCCAAAGCCCAGTGGTTTTGGCCTGCACCTGAGAGAAATAGATCCCAAATAACAGAGGCCCCAGGACCATTTCCTGGGGTAAGCTACTCATTACAGGTCTACTGCTTGAGGTGGTTTCCCCTAGTTTGATTTGGTGGGCTCTATCAGTGAGCCAGTTTGCTACCCATCTGATAACATATGGATTGATGCCTAGTTGAGAGAGTTTATCTATTATGCCTGAGTGGGGAATAGTGTCGAAGTCTTTGACCAGGTCAAGGTAGGTGGTGTGAAATGTCTTCCCCTCTTCCATAGCTTTGGTGTCTCAAAGAAGTCAACCAGATTTAACAGACATGACTTCTCCTTGACAAAGCCAAACTGTGTGGGGTTGAGTGTTTGGAGGTTGCCAATGTCCCTGTTAATTAGGTCCATGATAATCTGTTCCATGGCCTTGCAGACCAGGCTAGTTAGGCTGATGGGTCTATAATATCCCAGATGGGTAGATGCTCCACCTTTGTGTAAAGGGATGACAGTGGCTGTCCTCAACTCAGCTGGGACAAAGCCAGTACTCAAGCTTTGGTTGAATAGGTTGCCTAATGGTGCTGCAAGTTCATGCCTTAGTTCATATAAGATGCATCCTGGGATGCTATCAGGTCCCATGGAGACTGTATTTTTTTGCCGTTGAGACAGCAGTGATGACCTGTACCCTAGAGATAAGGGGTGGGGGGTGATACTGGGGATGTCCTGATTTACTGATGTGGGGACAGAGGGGTATAGTTTTCACTGAATCTATCAGCCAGTAGGTTGGCTATATCTACAGTGTTTGTGTATGTGGTGTCCTTGACCACCAGTTCTGAACAGATCTGGGTGCTTCCTTTGAGAATGCGGACATATGTGAAGAAGGCCTTATGATTGTCTCTAGTAGATGTGGCCAATTTGGACTCAAAGTTGGCTTTAGAGGATTTCACTAGTGCTCTTATTTGCTTGTTCATGGTAAGGAGAGATTGCTTCTAATTGGGCACCTGATCCTTCTTGGTCCTGGACAGGAATTTTTTTCTTTTGTTACATAATATATTTATTACAGATGTCCACAGACAGGTTTACTCTTCCTTGCAGAGGATGATTTTGCCCTGTCAGGTTGTCAGGTATTCCTGATTCCATGCATCTATATAAGTGCTCTTATAGTATTTTGGTGTAGTTTTGTATACTGGTGCCAGTTCCTACAGAGGGGAAGGGGGCTGTGAAGCTGTTTATACCATCCCTCAGGAGGTTGTAATCAGCTTTGGAGAAACTTTTTTGTATGACCCTAGCTAGAGGGGGTCAGAGGAAATGATTTCTTTGAAAGTAACCACTTTATGGTCAGATCTTACCAGGGAGAATGATACTGTAGGAGTGCCGCAGTGGTTACTCATGTTGGTTAATACCAAGTGCAAGATATTATCACCTCTTGTGGGGGTATTGACTAGCTGCTCCAAGGCATTTGCACTGATAAAATCGAGGAATCTCAGGGCATTTGTGTTCTGACATGAGTAGTTTTTCCAGTCTATGGTTGAAGTTAAAGTCGCCCAGGATCAGGGTAAAGGGTTGAATCTTGATAGATTTCAAGAGGTCTAGATAGGTGGAGTGGGCATCTTGAGTCAAGCTTGTGGGCCTGTAGCTAGCTATGATTTCATTGTTTAGACTCATTAATCTAAACAAATGAATTAGAGAACTAGCCAAGTTTGTGGGCCTGTAGCTAGCTATGATTTCATTGTTTAGACTCATTAATCTAAACAAATGAATCAGAGAACTAGCCAAGTCTGTGAAACCAGTCTTTGAAGCAAAAATAGTCTCCAATGCTAAGGATAGCCATAATACATTTTTCAGTTATGCCCACAGTCTTAAGGCCAGCACCCAACAATGTGCAGAAATAGTTGTGGGTGGCATTACCTATACTCAGCCAGAAGATACAGCAAATCTGCTGGCTGATAAATTTAGCTCATATTTCTCCTCCTTGTCAAACACAGTTCTCATCCAAAAAATACCCTCCACCACTATCCCACCACTTATCAGTAAAGAACAGGTTGCCACTGTGCTGTCTAATGCTAAAACCAGGGCTTCAACTGGGCCTGACATTATACCAGGCTTCATCTTAAACAGCTTGAATCAGGCCCATTGAGATCTCTATTTAACTACAGCCTCTGGACTAAATTTGTCCTGATAAGAGTGGAGGGCAGCAGCAGCCATCCCTCTGCACAAAGTGGGGAGCTCCTCAATCGACCTGGGTAATTACACACCCATAAGTGTTCCTGGTCTTATATGTAAAAAAAAAATATCCTTGTTTTCCCGCTTTTCTACTAGAATAGTCCAGTCTTCAGATTTTGCTGATCTCTGGGCTTTGTCTTAGTTCCTGTGCTATCCATACCCTTATTTGGATAAGAGGAAGCTTCTTTGTTCACCAGTGGGAGTGGGGAGCACTGAGCAACCTATTTGTCCCTAGAGGATTGGTTCCAGCCCAGCAACTTGTAGTTTATTGGCCATTTTGGGTCAATTCCTGGCTCTTTTCAACCCCCTGCTATAAAGCCGGCTTTTGCGCGCTTTAGTGCGTTTTAGCGCGAAGTTGCTCATAGAGCAGCATAGGGCAGCGCCGGTTAATCAAGTTTAAACTATTTCTGGCTCTGTAAAGTCTGCTCTTCAATTTTTCCCTTAGAACTGTTCTACTTGCAGTCTATACAGCCTATACTCTATCTGAAAAGCTCAGCACTTGCTCCTAAAGCATTTTGTATACAGGTAAAGCACTCTTAAACAAAAGAAAGTACTTCATTCACCTAAATTCCCTTGAGTACCCATTTCCCTATAGGTCCTTTCTGACTCAGTTACACAGCAATCTTTTTCACAATTTCTAGCATGTCGAAGGGTCAGTTGCTAGCGTCCTCTCCTGTTCAGCTGGTGAATCTGGGAATCTTGAGGCAATGTTACAATTGCCTCATGTACACAGACAACCCTCTCCTCCTCCCAACAAATACAAATATATGCGAGAGATGCAACTATATAGCCAAACTGGAGGCTGAGCTCTCTCAATTCAGTACTGGCAAGACCAGTCAGGAGGAGAAGGTAACCACGCACACCACAAACCCAGTCTCACATAGAACTATCACAACAGCAAACCATACACATAAACACACAAAAACATACTCGGAGGTGCTGATTAAAAATCTACCAAAACAACAGAGGCCTCCAAAGCAGACACCCAAGCAACCGCCACCTCAAGACATAGCACATGCAACACATAGTTCACAAAGTCAGTGTGCTAAACAGTCACAGCCCTTAAGGTCAAACAACATGCCAGACACACTTGTAATAGGTGACTTCATAGTCAGACACACTGACGTCCCGCTCACCAGACTGAACAAGGAAAAGGTCACAGTAAGCTGCCTGTTGGGAGCTAGAATCCACCACATAACACAAGCACTCAGGTCACTCCACAGCAAGTACAAATATGACTCAGTCATTGTACATGCCGGTGTGAACGACCTGAGACGTACCTCCCTGGACTACATGAAAAGAGACATAGAGGAGCTCTCTGATTATGTAGCCCAGGCCGGTATGACCCTGACCCTGAGCAGCATCTTACCCTCACCAAGAATGATGCCACAGTACAAAGATAAAATTATCAGTTTTAACAATTGGCTTAATTACTGGTGTCATTCTAAGGAGATCCAATGTCTGTCTGCTTGGGATGACATGCTTGACAAGCCACGCTGCTTCGCAAGGGACGGCTTGCACCTGTCACCCCTGGGCTTCCGGATATTGGCCAAGGCTCTTGCCACCCCCATAGTGCCTTTTTTAGGCAAGGCTCAAATGACAAAACTACCTCCCTAGAAAACACAAGTGAAAAAAACTAAGGATAATGCTGCTCAGTGCCAGAAGTCTAAACCTCAAGATGCACGCCCTCGAAGCCCTCCTCAGTATGGAGAACATCGATGTCTGTGCAGTGACTGAAACATGGTTCAAGGCTCCTGAGAGCACCCCAGCACTATCAGGTTTTACCTCATATCATGCTTTCCGGCCCCAAAACTTGGACCGAACCACAAAAGGAGGGGGAGTATCCATATTCATCAAAGATACCCACACCTCCAGGTTAGTGGCAACGCACGAAGCATCTGAGACCATCCAGGTGCAACTAACCATAGGCAAAACTGCCTTACAGTTTGTAGCATGCTACAGACCACCCTCTCAAACTTAGGAACCCCGCACAGCCTTCCTGAAGACACTGGAGAGTATGAATGTCTCTCCAAATACCATCATATTGGGAGACTTCAACTACCCAAACATAGACTGGGAACCTTACTCAAGCCCCAACACCCTAGCCCAAAGATTCCTAGAATTCATGAACTCAAATGCAATGGAACAACTGGTCACCATTCCCACAAGAGGAGACAATATACTAGACCTGATCATCACAAACATGGGAACAAAATGCTCCACACCGGAAGTATATCCCTCTTTGGTAAGATCAGACCATAAATTAATCTCACTGGAAATCCACATCCCGCCCCCACCCCCTGCACAAAAGACCACAGTGAAGAACTTCTCAAAAGCCAACTTCACACTTCTTAAGACTGAAGTGGTATCCTTCAAGGCCCCTGGGCCAGTGGAAACCACAACCCACACTGCTGAATCCTTTGCAAATGCCTTCTACAGGCACCTTCAAGAATGCATGGATCATGCAATCCCAAATAAAACCAAGACCCATTCCCCCAAAGGCAGGTGCCCGGTCTGGTAGACCCCAGCCATAAACAAACTCTACAACAGGAGGAGGAAGCTACTACATGACAGAGCAAAATCCCTAAAAGGGAAGGCATCTCTGATCAGTACTAGCATAAAACTACGATCACTCATAAAATCATCCAAGGCCAACTTTGAGAGAAAAATCGCAAAAGACACAAAAGACAATCACAAGGCCTTCTTTAGCTATGTTAGAAACCTGGGTGGAAACTCCCAGATATGCTCAGAGTTAGTCCAAAATGACACAAAATACACTGAACCCACTGACATTGCCAACATTCTGGCAGACAGGTTCAGTGCAAATTTCTCCTCCCCACCCCCAAAAGGAGAAATAACTATCCCAGCAGAGTGTAGCCTCCCTAACATCTCAGATGCCCAGGTGAGAGCCGCCCTCTCTAAAGCTAAAAACACAGCATCAATGGGACCAGACGGTGTCCCGGGCTGTGTGCTACATGAACTCCAAGAGGAACTAAACCCACACATAAGGCTGCTGTTTAATCTTAGCCTTACTACAAGACACGTACCCAAAAAGTGGCGTACGGCAACAGTGGTCCCACTTCACAAAGGCGGTGCTTCTACGGACCCTGGGAATTACCGCCCCATAAGCTTGATGAGCCTGGTCTGCAAAGCTATGGAGAGGATCATTATGGATCTCATAAACAAAGACATTGGGGGCCTACAGACATTGGATCCTACCCAATTTGGTTTTGTCAAAGGCAGATCCTGCCTTTTGAACTTGATTGACTTTTTTGAAACAGTCACTAAGGCCACTGATGATGGTAAAGCAGTTCACACAGCCTACCTTGACCTTGCAAAAGCCTTTGACACAATACCCCACTCAGGCATCATAGACAAACTCACCAGCTTAAATGTAAACCCATATGTCACAAGATGGGTTGCAAACTGGCTCAAGGACAGAACCCACAGGGTCAGAGTTGCTGGAGCTATGTCAGACTCTAAGCCAGTCACAAGCGGTGTCCCACAGGGCTCAGTCCTGGGACCCCTCTTGTTCGGCATTTATTTTTCCAAGGTACAGGCAAACATAGGAGGATTGTGGCTGACAAAGTTCGCAGATGACTGCAAACTGGGTGCCATAATTGATACTCCAGCGGACACAAACATCCTTCAGAGAGGCCTCATAGAAATGGATAATTGGTGTCAGAGCCATGGCCTTAAGCTAAATGCCAAAAAATGTATAGTCATACCCTTTGGGAAAAACAAGGTACCCACAAATTACCACATAGGTGGTAATCCATTAAGTACGGAAGAGGTAATCAGGGACCTAGGGACCCAGGTTGACAGTAACCTCTCATTTGACACTCACATTGCCAAAGTGGTTAGGAAGACCTTCTAGATTGCCCACCTTATCATGAAGGGTTTCACATCTAGATCAAGAGAGGTCGTTGTGCCCCTGTACTCTTCTCTTATCAGGCCAATGATTGAGTACAATGCCCCATTTGGGATGCATCTTGCCCGACACCTGCAGCAGTTGTAAAGACCCCAAAAGTTCCTCACCAAGAGGATAAAGGGTCTTAAACGTATGTCATATGCTGCCCGACTGAAAAAACTCCAGCTCTATTCAGTCGCATACCGCCTACTCAGAGGTGATCTGTGCCTGACATACAAGGCCATGTCCAATCCGGAATTAATGGACATGCTCCACCTCAGTAAATCCAAATCCACCAGAGCCACGAGAGCAAGAGACTTAAACCTCAACACAGAAATAAATAGGACGTGCTGGAGGGACAGATTCATAACCCAGAGGCTCCCTACACTCTGGAACAGAATCCCAATCCATGTTAGGCAGAGCCCCTCACTAACTCTATTCAAGAGAAATCTTGACGAGTGGATGGGAGATCATAGGTTTACCCCGGGGGTCATCTCTGTGTCACTACTAGACAGGGGCACAGTAAACTAAACCCTAAAAGGGCGTAGTATTCTCATCCTAAGGGGTGGTGAAAGCCACACACACACTGGCTAGGCTTATAAATGCCCTAGGGCAGATAGCCTAGTACGAACCTATGAACCTATGAACCTATGAGAAGAATAATCATGGTCCTGATAAATAATGACTTAGGAAACCTCCAAACACTGGACCTGACACATATCAGCTTTGTCAAGGGCAGGTCATGCTTACTAAATCTGATGGATTTTCAGACAAATGATTGGTGCCAGAGTCATGGCCTAATACTAAATGAGAAAAATGCATTATCATACCCTTTGGGAAGCGAAACACGCCTGAAAATTACAACACTAATAGCACACCCCCAGAAGTAGACTCAGAGGTGAGATATCTAAGTACACAGCTAGACAGTAATTTGAACGTTGACCACCATGTGTCCACAGTGATGAGAAAGCCACTCTATGTGCACAACTTAGAAGTAAAGGTATGGCATCCAGATCCAAGGAAGTTATAGTCCCACTGTACTCATCCCTCATTGAACCAGTAATTGAGTACAATACGCCATTTGGCATGTACTTGACTAGGCACTAGAGGTTCCTCAAAAAGTAAACACAGGGTATTGACAACATGCCCTGTGCAAATAGACTAAAAGCCCTATCCATTTACTCTGTCTCCTAGTAGTTATTAAGGGCTGACCTTTGCCTAACTTCAAAGGCACTCATAAATTTACCCTTGATGGAGCTGCTACACATCCAGAAGACAAACAGCGTGAGTCACCTGATCTAGTGATCTAAACCTAGTCAGTGGCTCAAACAAACTATTTTGCTAAGACAAAAATGCATTACAGAGATTACCCCTTCATTGGAACAGGCTTCCTATTCACATTAAACAGAGCCCTCTTCAATGAATGGGAAATCACAAATTCACAAGGCATATGGATAAACATATGCCATCCAGGGGCCAAATATTGGGTAAAATCTGTTATACTGGCTAGGATTGTAAGGGTGCTTAAGCTATTAATTTGGTAATGTCCCATGAGCCTATGAACCTATGAAGTCAACTACTGTAACAGCTGACAACTTGCCAGCACAGTACATCAATGTAGCAGCTCAACCTCAGCCTTTCTAGTCTCACCAAGTTTGACAACGAGAAGATAACAGTTAGTTGCCTATCAGGAGCAAGGATCTGCAATATAACGTGCGCACTAACGTCACTGCACCACAGGTATTGATATGATTCTATCATAGTCCATGTAGGTAGAAATGACCTAAGTACCTCAGTTGACTATATGAAAAGGGGCATAATCAGTCTCTCAGAATATGTGCCCCAGACAGGTATGAGCCTTGCATTGAGCAGCATTCTGACTTCACCAAAGATAATGCCACAGTAGGAACATAAAATGATGAATTTTAATATTTGGCTTAGTTTCTGGTCAGCATGAGAGGACATAGTCAAAAGGCAACATTGTTTTGCCAAAGATGGACTGCACCTGCCCCCCCTAGGACATTGAATATTGGCTAAAACTGTATCCATCCCTGTTACAGGCAGTGCCAAAAAGACAAATATACCAACATAGTGCAAAATTCTCTGAGCAACCTTAAGGTGTTACTGCTCAGTGTTAGGAGCATAAACAAAAGACTCCACATCCTTCATGCCCTCCTCACTCCAGAGAATGTGCACATCTGTGCCAAGACTGAGACATGGTTTAAAGCCATAGAAAGTACTTTGGCAGTGCAGAGCTACAGTGCCTTTCACATATTTAAACTGACAGCACAGATGGAGGCAAAAGTGGAGGTGTCTCATTCTATATATGTAACAAATATACTTCCAAGTTAGTTAAACAGGATGATTAGACCTATCGACATGTATTTCAAAACAAATAAGATCCCTTACCATGTCATGGATATAGCTGCGGGTCACCATAGTACCTAAACCTACTATAGGTGCTCACCATCCAACCAAGCATCCACTTTATGGGTGACATTAACTGCGTTAACTTACACTGACTCAGACTTACAGGTACAATGCATCCCAGATTTTATTAAAACAATCTGAAACAGTGCGTGTTCCAACCAGAAGCGCAAACATACTGGATCTGGTACTCAACAACATGGGAGAGTGCTGCACCCTCCCCCTTGTGTCATGTCATCACTAGTGAAATTGGATCGCAAAGCGGTCTCCTCTGAAGTAAAAATTAACTCAGAAAACCTAGATAAACTAGTAACAGTATGGAACTATTCTAAGGCAAACTACATCCTATTAAGTAACTATTCATGAAAATGCAAGGCTCCCCCTAAACCCAAGACCACAGCTACCTATGCAGAGTAGTTCACCCCTCTACAAACATGTGAATGGCTGCATAGAGCTTGCCAAACCTACCAGAAATAAAAACAAATCCCACTGTTATAATCCTCACCTAAACAAGGCATATAATGAAGAAAACTCATGTTTGACATCAGGAAGAACAACTCCCTTAAAGGCAAGTATTCTCTTATACAAATAAACAAGAAACTAAGAGGTTTAATTAAGTCCAAGGCTAACTATGAGGTCAGAATAGCCTCAAAATCTAATGACAATCACAAGGCCTATTTCAGTTATGTCTGGAATCTTAGAGTTAACACACAACAGTGTACTGAATTGGTGGAGATCGGCAACACCTGCACCAATCAGGGTGACAGCAAATCTACTGGCTGATAAACTCAGCTCAGACTTCACCAGCAGCTCCCTCTCAATTCCACCAGGTAAAATCCTCTCCAATGTACCTCCCCAACTATTAACAAGGACCAGGTGCTGGCAGTACTTGGTAAAGCCAAGAACACCATCTCTGTGGGTCCCAACAACTTTCTTGGTTGCCTCCTGAACATTCAAAAACATAACCAGGACCACTTGAGGCACTCTTTAACTACAATCATGAAGCAGGCCACATTCCAAGTTCATCTCCACAAGAGCGGACCATCTACAGACCCTTTAATCTAACAAACCTAATATGCAAAGCCATCAAATGAACTATCACGAAAATGATAAACAAGGAAATTGACAGCCTGCAGACACTGGGCCCATCCAAATTTGACTTTGTTATGGGGTGGTCATGCTTAATTAATATGGCAGACTTCTTTGAGAGAGTCAGCAAGACAATGGAAGAGGGTAAAATAGTGCATACTGCATACCTTGACCTGGTTAAGGTGTTCAATACAATACCCCACTTAGGCATTTTTGACAAGCTCTCTAAACTAGGCATAAAACCCTACATAACTGGCTTGATTGACAGTTGACTGACAAACAGGACAGAACCCAAGAGGTCAGGGGAGACCGGTCACCAGCAGAGTACTCCAAGCCTCCATGCTGGGCCCACTCGTGTTTGGCATCTACTTTTTGGAAGTCAAACCTAACACTCCAGGCCTTTGGCTCACAAAGTTCACAGATGACTGTAAATTAGGTGCAATTATAGATTTCTGCCAAGACACCAACATTTTGCAAGTGGATTCAGCATAGACAAATGGCTGGTGCCAAAGCCACAGCTTAAAACCCATTGCCAAAAGTGCATTAGAATGCCCTTTGGGAAACTGTCAACCCAAGTTAAATTCTTCATAAATAAAACACCCTTAAGAGTTAACTCAGTAATAAGGGATCTGGGAACATATGTAAACAGCAATAAGGCCTTTAGTCAACATGTAGCTAAGATAAGTAACAACATAATTCTATGTCACTCAGCGTAAAGGTAAGGTTATGGCATACAGATCCAAGGAAGTTATAGTACCCGTCTATTCAACCCTTATCAGAACTATGATTGAGTGCAATGCTCCCTTTGGCATGTACCTAGGCAGACACTTGCAATAGCTGGAATGCCAACAAAGGTTTCTTACCAGGGGAATTCAGGTCATAAATATCCTGTTCTGTACTGATCAGTTAAGGGCTCTGTCTCTGCATACAGTCTCCTACAAGCTGCTGACAGATGATCCTTGCCTGGTTTACAAGGCATCCTCAGATCCAGCCCTGAAGCAACTGTTGCACATGTACAAAACAAACAGCACCAGAAACACCAGATCCAGGTATCTGACCTTTGCTTGTAACATAAACAGAATGTGCTGCAGAGACAGATAGGTGTCCCAAAACATACTTGTACAATGGAATGGGTTCTCCATCTATGTAAAACAGAGTTCATCCCTGACCCGATTCAAGCAAAACCTTGACAACTGGATGGGAAATCGTAAATTTACCCTGGGTCTGGTCTGGTCCATATATCCCTTATGGACAGAGGTCATCAGTAAGAAAAGTATTATCATAACTAAAAAAAGGTACAAGCCTTATTATCATAACTAACACTCCCCCATAAATATTTATTTACCTCTGACTAACATGCTACTACCATATATAGTTGGAACCCAAATGCTAGGCTTGTAAGAAACCTAGGCATCATTAGCCTACTGAAAACCTCTGAACCTATGCATACATTAACAGATTCAGAGAATTCACAGAGCTTTTACATACAACAGATGAATACTGTATTACAGTGATGAAAAAACATGAGATATAGCCTGCAGTCCACATATTTACATGCATTTACTTGTTGCCAAAGACAGTAAAACCATGGTAACATGGAGTAGGTCACTACAGTAATAAAAAGGTTATAATTGGAACAAGTATCTAGTCTTCAAAAGTCTAGTCTCATGGGGACATACAACAAAAATTCTGTCAGTGCTTAGTAAGTCATCTTAATTAGTTTACATGTGAGGGGATGCCCAGTAAGAGATGCAAACCAGCTCAGTGAATTATATCAGCTGCACGACTCTCCACCTCATTGACTGACTAGGGCAGTATGAAACCTCCTTCTGCTTTTAGACACAGGAGGCCAGATGTCCACTAGATTCAAGGCATTGTTATGTTTATGAAGAATTAACCATACTAACCTGGGCTTCTAACGATCCTCTTAGTCCTGGCCAGAAAGGTATCGAGAATAGAGTTGAACCCCCCCCCCAACAATTACAGGAATTTTATATATACACCTGAAAACTGTCTATATATTTTGACAGGTCCACATTGAGACAATAAGGATCTCCTACAAACACAAAAATGTTTCTCTCGTGATATTTTCTACAGAATTTTTAAATGAAGAGGAAAGAAATTGTATTGAATGAATGTAATACAGGGAGCTTTATTATGTTAATAGATTGAAAATATAACTTGGGATGATCTTAAAGGTTAATTGAGAGCACATTTAAAATGCAAGGAGAAATCGGTATTTGAGTTTCATGCATTCATGCGTGTTTGTGCAATGTCAATATTGCCATTTGCTTTGATATTTTTTTTTCTGTTGGGGAGTGGAACATTGCATTTCTTATATGCAAAGATTCACAAACACAAACCACAACCAAATTGTCAGTAATCCAAAACACAAAATACTAAAAGGAGACCACGAACTGTAGGGTATACTGTTAAGTGCTTTTGTTCCTTTAATTAGTACTGTTTTCAAACTTTTTTATTGTGGTGGATTTTTATGTTTCTATTATCAGCCAGGTTTAATAGTTTAATAGTTTAATTGTTCTTTAGTAGTTTTTACTACATGGAAAAATACAGGAAAAATATATATTTATAATAGGATTAATATTTTGTATTTTGTACATGATTTACTAAATGATAGTATTGCGATACACAAGTCTTTAATGTGTCTGTCTTGATTAAATTACTGGATTATTGTGATTGGTTAAGCTGATGTATAAAAAGAGGGAGGTTCTCATGGGGTGTTGTCTGATGAAGTTCCATAATAAATAATTAAAGGAACGGAAGCGCTTATAGTATACCCTGCAGTTCGTGGTCTCCTTTCAGTATTTTGTGTTTTGGGTATATGCAAAGATTGAGAACATGTTGATTATAAGCTTTAAGAGACTAAAAGAGAAATAAAGGCTGGGCAAGTGTAAATCCTAGTAAATCAGTTATAACAGTGCGAATACATAGTTGCATAATCTAAGTCAACTGCTCTTAGTAGCACTGAATACCATTTGAAGACACACAATAGATAAAGGAATAGATGTGAGCATTTATTTTTCAGTTATTAGTATTCTTAAGATTTTTCACTTATGAGATAAATTAGGTTCATAGATTCATAGATGGAACTATTTATTAAGGATAAACAAGTAATTGTCAATGCTAAACATTTTTTTCAGTATTAAACAATGACAACTGCATTTATCAAAGCTAAATATTTTTTTTGTTAATTCAAACACACATGATCAATGTTTAAGTAAGTATTTCTCGGGGTCAAAGGAGTTTTTATAAATGTCAAGAAAGGAATCTGATAAAGCAAAACTATTCTTTATACATGGCAAAAATAGACCATACCCAAGGTCTGATATTTTCAAGTTATGTACATTACATTTGCTAATAGCAAAATGAGACAATAAGTCTGCTTAATATGTTCTTTTATGACCTCCCTATGATGCTTGCCTTCCTTCTTAAACTTTGAACACCTGTTGCTTGCCATCTTGAATGCTGTTCTAGATTCTCTTTCCAATATCCGTTCAGATAGTTATTTCATGGATCTACAATGCCCTATCTAAAAAGTACTTCTGGAAATTCAAGGAGTACATTGCCCACACAATCTGTTACCTGTGACCCTCTTTCCACCTCTGTTCTTCTTGGTCACGACAGCCATTTTAGATCTCTTGTATAATTTGTGCACCAATACTATATTATCCCTGTCATTTCTGGTCTAAGGTGAGAAGCGTTCCTTCCATGGATCTTTCTGGTGCTTTCATTTGTATAAATTCTAGTAGCCCAATGTCCACTTCCTTATTTGTCTTCCCCCAAAACAGTGTGGCCTGACCAGGGCCCTGTAGAGTGGAAACATTATACCTTTGCTTCCGGATGCTGTATTATGATACACCAGCAGTAATGTATTTGCAGGTGCCGCTGCTCCTTATTCTGCTTCTTGTGGTTCATTTCATGTGTGATTAACAGATCAACACCACAAATGTCATTTTCTGCATTATGTAATCAGTTCCTCTCCTCCAAGCTGATACTTCCAACAGTAGCAGTTGTGACCTAGTCCTTAGCATGGCCAGGTCTACCCCTCCATTCCTCCTTCCTGTTGTTTACCTAAAAATCTGATGTTTCCATTCCCGGTCCTTCCTGATAACTCCCTCTACATGTGTGCCTTTACTGCCCTCACTTCCTATATTAACTTTCTTCTAACCACCTTGAGCTGTGTATCCTCTGCTTTCATACCTCCTTTCTTTACAGAGAATCGAAAATCATTAGTCTTTTCTTTGTGGAATAAAAGGGTACTGTATAACCTCCAGTGATGACCCTTAGCACCCAAGAGTCAGACGTTATTATATGCCAGGGTACAGGGTGTAAGGAGAAGCATGCTCAGACTGCCTCCAGTGTGCAGTAGTTGCGCAAGTGTTCAGGGATGCTCATAGATTCATAGGTTCATAGTTGTGTACTAGGCTAATGACCACAAGCGTCTTTTTAAGCCTAGCTATGCATCCCAAATCTCTGACAAGTCCTGATACCCTTGATAAGTGTAAGTAGGGGCCTGGAAGATGAACCATTTACAGGTTACGTGTCCATTAGAGACATAGGTGACAAACCAGGGATGAATTTCTGGGTTCCCATCCACTTGTCCAAGTTGCACTTGAATTGAGTTAGGGAGGAACTCTGCTTCACACAGATGGGGAGCCTATTCCATAGAAGGGGTAGTCTCTGGGACACATACCTATCTCTACAGCAGATCTTATTTGTATCAAAGGCAAGGTTTAAGTCTTTAGAATGGGTAACTCTGTTGCTGTTTGTTTTGTGGATATGCAGGCGGTCCATCAGAGTGGGGTCTGACAATGCCCTCTATGTTAGGCATAGACCTCCCCTCAAAAGCCTGTAGGAGACAGAATACAGGGATAGTTCCTTGAGGCAGTCTGCATAGGACATGCTATTTACACCCTGCACTCTTTTAATGAGGAACTTCTCTGGAAGTTCCAGTTGTTGGATATGCCTGGTTAGGTACATACCAAAGGGTTTCTCTGTGAAAAGTCCATGGAAACCTTGATTTTGCAGCCTGCCTCTGCCTCATGTGCAATGTTTCATGGAGTTGCCTCCTCCTCTACCTCAGGGAGACATGTAACCAGTAGTGTTCTAGTGAAAACCTTGTGATTTCTTGAACCACATTTTCTTTCCTCCTCTTTAATTCCTGGAAAAGGATCTTTGAGGAGTAGAAAAACAGACCCTATGGCAGACAAGGTCTTACTGTCCTGCTTCCTCCTGGTAAGCATTTCCTTTACTTTTGGTCGAAATAAGATGAAACCATCATATGGGACATTTATGAAGGGCACCTTAAAGCTTTCCGCAAAATCACAATGCCACAATCAGGCATGACATCACATAGTAATAGAAGTGCCTGCTGTCCTTGATCTACCATCTTCTGTGCTAGATAGAAGTCCATTGGCCACATTTGAGGATGACTATAGGGTAGATATTTGGGTATCCACTGTTTTCTGGACATTCAAAGGTTAAAATACCTGACAACCAGATTATATATTAACGTGTTTTTAATAATTTTTCTGTTGTATGGACTGAGAGTTGTGAATATTATTTTTTTTCATTAACTTCTGGCACTCTGGGTTAATAACATTTATTTGGGCTTTGCAGTTCCCGAGTGCACTAAGTGAGCCTTGGTTTTTGTTATTGGTTCATTTTGGCTGCATGGATACACATTGTTTTTGTGGAACCTGCGAAGGAATTTGAAAGCTCCTTGATCAAATCCCAATGGCATCATGTCAGGTGTGCTAGATAGTTCACCGCTTGGAGTGCAAATGTTACTTAAGCTAATGTCTGCTTCCCCAGTCTATCCAATGTCTTTGACTTCCAGTTAGGGGGATGAACAGAGGCACTTTCTTCAGACAGTTATTCTTTTGTGGCTGCTGCTACCAACATGGTATTTACAGGGGGACCCTTAGCCCAATGTTTTCTGTCTTTGGGAGTAACTAGAATCTTATATGGCTTTTTTGGTATAGGATCTGTCACATCAGGTTCCTTCCAAGCCTTCTGGGAAATTAGGTCAATTAAGGTGTGAGGAGGTGGAAACACCCAGGACATCAAAGGAATAGAACCAAAAGCTTCAAGAAACACCAACTCATCAGAAGAAGGTGTTTCAGTGGACCATCACGCCACCCTCAATTTAATTGATTCCAGAATATCCCAGAAGGAAATGTCTTTGGGGTGGAACTTGTGGAGTCTTTTCAATCAGGGAAGAGAGGGTAGATTCTGCCCTACTGAGCTGGAAATTGCTGGTTGAAGGCTTATTGTGCCTGTGTGTTTGAACTGCTTCTTTCTGAAATTGGTGCATCTTGTTTGCTGTAGCACAGACTAGATTCAGACATGCTGAATATAGCTCTGTTTGTATAACTTGAGCACTAAACCAGGCCGTCTTTTTTGGAGAGGGTTCCCCTGCACCCTAGTGGCAGGAGTGTGCAGTTAGATGTTGCCTGATTGAAGACTGCTGGAACAAGGCTCAGTTTGAGCTTTGTTATTGGTTAATTGGTTAATTTGTTTAAATCAGTTTGCTCTTGTTTGCTGCTATTATATTTAAGTGTGTATCTCTTCTCCTGTGTTAAATTAACCTAAACAGAGTTTAAATATCTTTAGGATAGTCTGGTTACAGGTTTTGCTGTATCCAGATCTGTTTGTGTGATTCCTGTGTTTCCTGCTATGCCATCTTGTATTGGCCAGGGCCTGCATGCACTTAGTGGGAGTAAGTGAACTGGTTGGAACTGGTCTGGCATAGAGTGTTGAGCTAAGAACTCAGGGACAAGGGTTGATTGGTCAATTCCAGTGTTTCTATTTTACTTTCATTTTTGTGGTATTTAAACCCAGAATTTGCATGTATTTGTGCTTGTTTGCCCATTGTGCACCACCGCTGTGCTGTTTTAACCCTTTGTGAGGTATCTCAGCCCCATTTTTCCCCTTACCAGCACTCCTGTGTGAGTTAGGCCCTCATCTGCAGCTACTGTATTGATTTTATCCAGCAATACTCACACCTATAGATACCCTTCTCAGATAGTACCCACTCTACTATCCCTGACCTCTCTCTACTATCCCTGACCTCCCTTCCACAGATTCTGAGAACCATGGATGGACAATTTTCTATGGTGTCTCCTGTTAGTCTGGTTGATATGGGTATCCAGAGAAAGTGTAGCAACTGCCTTATGTACACAGATAACCCTCTACTGCTATCACCTAGGAACACAATATGTGAGAGATACAATTACATTAAGAACCTAAAATCCTTGCTGTTTCAGTCACAAGCCAGTACATCTGGCACTGAAAAGGTTGTCTGCACAAACACTACGAAGACCACACCTCTAACACCACCTACATCTGTACAATACACTCCTACATATGCGGCGGTTCTCAACAAAAATATACCTAAACAAAAGAGACCTCTGAAGCAAAAACACACACACACACATCACACCCCACAGCACAAAGTATTACACATAATACACACATCTGCATCTCACAGCCTCTAAGGTCCAGCCACAAACCCAACATACTAGTCATAAGAGACTGTATTATGAGACACACAGATGAGCCCCTCACCAGGCTAGACAAGGGGAATGTCATGGTAAGTTGCTTGTCAGGTGCTAAAATCCACCATATCACGCATGCATTCAAGTCTCAACAACAGGTACTCGTATGACTGTCATAATTCATGTTGGTGAGCATGACTTGAGACGTATCTCTCTGGACTATATGAAGACAGACATGATTGAGCTCATTGAATATGTGTCCTAGACAGCAATATTCCCTAGCCTTAAGCAGCATCCTACCATCACCCAGAGTGATGCCTCAATACAAACAGAAAATGACTGACTTTAACAATTGGCTTAATTTCTGGTGTCATTCCAAGAGGATCCAGTACCTGACAGCCTGGGAGGACATGATTGACATACTACAATGCTTTGCCAGAGATGACCTTCATCTGTCTCTCCTGGGCTTCAGGTTTCTGGCAAAGGCTATTGCCTCCCCCATAGTGTCTTTTTTAGGCAAAGTCATGAGCACAAAATTACCAACATGAACAATTCTTCTAAATGAAATTTAAAGGTCATGCTGCTAAATGCTAGGATTCTTAGCATGAAACTGCACTCATTGCAAGCATTCCTTGCCCTGGAGGATGCTGACATTTGTAAAGTCACTGAAACCTGGTTCAAAGCTGTGGAGAGTACCTCAGTCTTACCAGGTTACTCATCCTACCATACTTTCAGACCCCAAATGGAGGGCTACAAAGCCAAAAACGATGGAGTTTCAATATTTATCCAAGACATACACACCTCCAGGGTGTTCAAATGGTATGACACATAGGAGACACTCCAAGTGCAGTTAACTGCTGACAAAACACCTATTCAAATCATACCTAGCTACAGACCACCAACTATGACTCAGGATGCCCACTCTACCGATCTGCAATTAATTGAATACTTCAAGATTCAACCCTCTATCCTGATCCTGGGTGATGTTAACTACCAGTGGTGGCTGGTGACTTCAAATCAAAGGGGGGGCTGCAGGAGACAGCTGAATGGGTGGGGGTCAATGGGAAGGGGTGTGGCCAACTAGAAAGGGGAGGAGCTATGCTCAAAACCACAAAAACTAACTAAATACACTGCCCTGGGTGCCAAACTGTCATTATGAGAGTCCAATCAAGACAAAATGAAGTGTAGAAGAATAAAAATATTTCAATGCATTGGCTGCATGACAGCTTACTTAATATCTAGATGGAAACAAAAGGTTGTGAGGCATGAAAAAATAAATTACTTTTTAAATACATTAATGGAATGCCAGTCAAAATCAAGTATAAGAAAAACAAGCAGCACTCAACTCAAACCACTTCTTGCACTGCAGTTCTAATTATAATTTATATTCAGCTTTATTAAAGTACCAAGTAACATGCTGAAAGTAGAAATCTCTGATGCCCCCACTTGTAAAAATGTTTCTTATCCACAAAAAGACCTGCTGCCTGACAACTATCTACTTGTTTCATGGGGAAAACATGATCAAAGTAAAAAATGAAATGCAAACAAGAAATAAGCTCAAGATACATTGCTTAAAAGGATTACTGTATAGGTTATGGACCACACGATTGGCATTCTGTTTAGTTTACGGGTAAAGCCTGAAGAGATGACTGGAAGTCTCCAAGTGTAATGAGCTTCTTAAAATAATGTAATCCTGTCCTTTATTACAAATACTGCCATATGCATTTCAATACCCAAGGCTTATACATTATCTAGTTAAGTATTCTCTACATGGCAACAACTGAAAGGCTTTCAATGTTGTGAATTCTTTAACAGTATGCTTATTAAAGCTTACTTGCATCTTACGATCTCAGCCAAGCTTACCTGATGGTCATTAAAGTATTGCTACTTAAACACAGAGCAACAGGCACTTTGAGTAATAAGCATAAATCAACAGTACAAAAAATATGACAGAAACCAGACCATTCTGCAAAAATCAAGGACAGATGAAAAGCCACTCTAGTACTTGTGTCTATCTTGAATGGGGGGTGGGATACACTGCACATTTACACTGCATAACTACTCCTTGCCTTGCTTTGACACATCCAGAGTCACTACATGGGGGAGTGGGATGCAACAAGTATGTCACAATTTGAAATGTCTCTGGCTGAAGGTGATGGCTCTGACACTCATACCTCTCAACCTCAGAGCAAGAAATCTGGACAAAGCCATACATAGAAGTGGGACAAAGGCCCAAAAATAAGGACAATTTTTAAATATTGCTCTTATAAACTTAGAAATATAATAGAATAGTAGGTCTTGCATTAGTATGAATTCTCTGAAGGGTATGAAATCTGAAACTCAAATGTCTGTCATTATTTTCTAACTTCAGGCTTTAATGATTTGTCACTAATTTGCCAAAAAAACACAATTTTATGAAAAATGGACCAAAAATGTGATGTAAAAATATAAAATGGCCACACAATACAACTGGGAACCTGTCAAAGAAGGGACACTTTAATATTAGTACTGCTAACTTGAGCAGCTGACAAAATAAAATAATCTACATGCATTTCTGAAATAAAAGTAATCTATAACTCTGATTATTACAGTTGTATTTCTTAATTGTAAACCCTCCATGTTTTCTTCCAAAATTGCTATTTTGCGGAGGGACTATTAGGGGGAAGAATAACATTTTGAGCCAAAATCAGGGACAGTTGAGAGGTTTGGCTATGCCTAATTCTATAAAGCAATTTATTTGCATGTACCTCTCAACCTGTTAATGCAATACATCAGGACAAGGCCAAATATATTGGGGGAACATATAAACAGTACTAAAAATTGCTCTTGTATAAACTGAGACAGTTGATAGAACAACAGGTCTTTCTTTAGCATGCATTTTTCTGAAGGTTATGAAGTCTGAAACTCAGTGTGTCATTATTTAGTGACTTAATTCCTAAATGATTTGCCAGAAAACCACAAAGTTTATGAGGAACAAACCAAAAATAAGAAGCAAAAATCTATTCATTCTTTGAAAATCTGGACAGTTGGGAGGTATAGTTCAGCTGGGGCTGTCTTTAAGTTTGCCACTCTTCTCCCTCACAAAATCATGGTCGAATGGAGCCTCTCCCTGCAGCCATTCCAATGATCCATTACTTGGCTATTTCACTCCATTTACCATAAACACTAATGTGCATACTGATTTACTTCTATGATGATTTGGACTTCATTTGAAAGTTTTGTTTTGCATTTTACAGCACAAACACTAAGACATCTGCTAAACAAAAAAAAACTTCTCTGCCCTTGAAACTCACATTCATTGAAACAGCATTGAAACCCACATTTAAAGAAAATACATTTTACCAGTGGCAGATAAAGATTAATTCTGGGCTGTTTTCAAATCATAGGCCCCTTGCATATGAAACATACATGTGCTCTTTGATACACCTTCGTATTGTTTTGAACATTTTTCCAGTAAACAATGTAACAAAATGCATGCACCAATAATGACAAAACTGCCCAATTCAGAACATCTTTCCAGTAAACAATGAAACAGAATGGATGCACCCATAATGACAAAACTGCCCAGTTCAGAACATTTCCATCATAAAAGTCTACTCAAACTTCTACAGTCCGCCATTATCAGTTGTTGTTGTGTCTTTTGGCTTTTCCTGGTTAGGGGTTGCCACAGCAGAACTCCGGTCCGCTAATGATTGGTAGTTGATTTTTACATGCCAAGTTACCAGCCCTGATGCACAACCTTCAACGAAGGTACACACATTCACGCATGTCTCCACGCAGAAGATGCTCTTGCTGAGAATCGAACCGGACAGCATCTTACCGTGAGGCGGCAATGCTACCACAGCACCACCACCGCAGTCTACAGTCCACCATTATCAGTGAATATGCACAATTCTACAGTACACCATTATCAGTAAATATGCACAATTCTACAGTCCACCATTATCAGTAAATATGCACAATCTCTGAAGAAGTATAATAAGCTAGTAATATTGCAATAGAAAATGGATGGCAAACTGATAACAGGCTCATAGTTAGTATCTTAACTTTTTCAGTACGGTAGCATCCACCCCTTGTGGGAGTAGAACCAACAACCTTCTGCATCAAAAGCAAGTACACAATCTGTTGTGCTATTAACAATGCAAGCTAACTTAGCATAAGCAGCACTAAAGTTCTCTTCCCCTGCAGCTCTCAGCTCCTTGTAAAATCTACTCAATACTCACCGATACCAAGAAAATTAGTTGAACTGATGTTTTAAGCCCAGGAAGTTCAAGTGCTCAGCAGTCGGTTGTACCACAGCAACTCACATAAATCCACGCTGTAAAGGATGAAATAACTAATCCACAGCTATAAATATGAAGAATGTGAATGTGAAGAATCTGAAGAAGTTCGTCATATCGGACGAAACCCGGGTAAACTCATTTGCTTAGTGTACTGTTTTGTGGATGTCAAGGTGTCTGCTGCTGGTTTTAATAGTGTATTGCTGTTCGTGATGTTATCTGAATAAACGGTCGATTATAGCTGTGGATTAGTTATTTCATCCTTTACAGCGTGGATTTATGTGAGTTGCTGTGGTACAACCGACTGCCGAGCACTTGAACTTCCTGGGCTTAAAACATCTACTCAATACTCAACTGCATCTCAACTTTGCAGCCCAAGAAATCTGGAAAAAGCCAAATTTATTGGGGGGGGGGGTCAAAAGCCCAAAAACCAGGGACACATTAAGCATTGCTTGTATAATCTTGGAAAGTTGCTGGAATAAAATGCTGTGTTACCACCATACATTTTACTGCCAAGGTCCCTGTGCAAAACAGTCAGAGCAACATACCACTATGCCAAATCAGCTGCTTTGTGAAAGAAAAATGCTGTGTTACCACCATACATTTTACTGCCAAGGTCCCTGTGCAAAACAGTCAGAGCAACATACCACTACGCCAAATCAGCTTCTTTGTGAAAGAGAGGAAGACTGAAACTTAAAGGGCTATCATTTAATGAATTCAGTTTTCACCATAGCTGTCAACCTGTTAGCACAAAACACCTGGACAAACCCAGTAATGAGGGAATACAGCCCTCAAACATATTCAGTGAATTCAGTTCTTGCCATAGCTGTCAACCTTAGCACAAAAAACCTGGACAAAGCCAATAATGGGGTAATACAGTCCCAAAAATAAGGACAAATTTCAAATCTTCATCTTATAAATTTAGAAAATTGCTAAAATAAAAGGTTAAAATGTTGTGTTACTATGTATTTTCTGAAGAATATGAAGTCTGAAATTCAAATGCCTGTCAATTTTACTTCTGACGGAACAAAAACTATTTTCAGCAGAGGCCCAGGGAGAAATACTGCAGACACATGTCTTTGTAAAATGGCAGGACACCAGAGCAAATCCACACAAACACAGGGATAAGATGCAGACTCCACACAGAAGGCACCCCAGCCAAGGAATCAAACCAGAAAACCTATAGCTGTGAGACAACAATGCTACCACTGCACCATCAAATATGTAAGGAATTAAACATTCAGAAACCTGAAGTCTGAAATTCAAATGCCTGTCAATTTTATTTAACATTTGTTAATCAGGACAGTCTGACTTGGAACAAAAAAACAATTTTCAGCAGAGGCCCAGGAAGAAATAATGCAGGCATGTCTTTGTAACATGGGAGGACACAAAAGCAAACCCACACAAACACAGGGAGAAGATGCAGACCCCACACAGAAGGTACCCCAGCCAAGAATCAAACCTGAGAACCTGCAGCTGTGAGACAACAATGCTACCACTTCACCATCAAATATCAATCATTGCAGCATTTAGAAACCACAGATATTATGAGGAACAGATCAGATCAAATATGAGGCAAAAATCTGCAAACACATAGCAACACTCATGTGTTTTTACACTGCACACAACCCCAATTTAAAACTATCATCCCATAGTTTATAGAATTCATCACCAAACCCATTCTCCTGAGGTACTTTTCTAAGCTTCAGTGAGGACAGTAACTTAGATTCTTCCTCCACACAAATGTGCCTATTCAGTTCATGCTTAAAGAGAACCTGTAGTAGACCCTTTTCTGAGACCTGTGCTCCCCAAGTCAATATGAACATAGTCCCTAAGTGATCTTGTCTGATATAACTTTTTATAAAATTGCCATATTTCCTCTTTAACAACCTGTCTGCCACAGTGACATCCAGAATTTTAGGTTTTTCCTATCAGGCATACAATAGGTACATACTAGGCTAGCTCACCTTGTGGGCCATTTTAAGACTAACGAACTTCTCTTTTTGTGCTCAAATTAACGTATCCCATTTGGGTAGAGATTGGCCTTACCCATGACATGGTTGATAATTATATATTACCTCTAATAATAATAACTGGGATCACACCCCAGATAATTTAAGAGAGACCCATGCATGGGATAATGCATTTAGGAGCTGCCTATTTCCATTAGTAGTACAGGAGGCAGTCCTGGGATAAATTTTCTGTTTCACATCCATAGACCTAGGTTGCGCTTGAATATGGATAGGGATGAAGATGAACTTTGTTTTATGTTCCACAGTAGCAGTATCCTCTGAGAGATATACTTGTCCCGCCAAACCATTTTCTTGCCGTTGCAGAAGAGGTTTAGATCCCTAGCGTGTGGATTTCTGATGTCGTTTGACTTGCTTGTGCAGTAAATCCATTAGTAATGGCTAAGAGGATGCCTTATATTTCCTTCTTCTTTTCCAAAATTTCTGAGCCAAAAACTTTCCAGTCTTTTCCCCGTGTACCCATCAAAAACATTTCCTAGCAATCGTTTCTTTTTTAACTGTCATAATTTCCTTTTCTGCCATTTGAGGCCTAACAGCCTCCATTGTCTCAGTCTTGACATTGGTGTTGCTTGTGTCAATTTCCTCAATAACTTCCATCAGTACAAACCTAACCTGCCATTCTACTGTAATTTCCTTATTCTCATTGCATAGCAAGTAATCTTCATGTGACATAAAGTTCCCTTTGAAAGAACATTTTATAACCTCCCACCAGCCCTTAAGCTTGGTGATAATCTCTTTGTTCATTTAAAAGTAAAATTTCATTAAATAACAGTCTTTTTGACAATACCTCTCAACCTCTCAACACATGAAATCTAGACAAAACCTAAACTAATAGGGAACAAAGACCCCAAAATAGGGACAGATTTTAAATATTGCTTTTATAAACTTAGAAACAGGTTTTGTGGCAGCATGCACTTTCTGAAGGATATGTAGTCTGAAACTCAAATGTAAGTCATTATTTAGTGACATCAATCCTCAGAGATTTGCTAGAAAGCCACAAATTTTATGAGGAACAGACCAAAAATATGAGGTGAAAATCTAGACAGCTGAGAGGTAGGGCCTCCATCTTTATCACTTCTCTCTAAAGTTTTTAACTGTAAACATATATATATATATATATATATATATATATATATATATATATATATATATATATAAATGATCAGAAAGAAACAGTTCATCTATATCCATTCTAAAAACCTGTAGAATCAGCTGACCCTGAACCAAATTCCTGTGTAATCTACTTACTTTTTTCTCGTCACCCCTTAATTCTCAGTAGTACAACAGGTAGCACAATCACCTTTGGTATAGAAGGCTATGAGTTGTAATCCCAGACCAGGTTGAAACTGCAGTGCAAAATAGTAGGGATGAGGGGGTTTGCACTGTGTCATTCTTTTGATATATTAGACCAAGACCCCATCTGCCTAGATTGTTTGTGAAAGATCCCAAACCACCTACTGAAAAGAGCTTGATCATTCCCTCAATGCCCTGGCCAAAATTTCCCTTGTAGTATAAATACATCTTGGGTCTCCCATAACCCTGGTCAAAAAAGAATAAATAAAATATATAAGTGCACTGATTTGGCATGATCTTTATGTAGACAGAAGACCAAACTACAACATGTAATCCACATGAAAAATACACAGCTAAACCAAAAACAAAGTATGCACACCAGTAAAGTATGCCTCAAGATGCAGGATATAATCACTTTAGATAAAAATAAAAATAAAAGTTTGGTTAAGCACTTTTGTCTTGCAATACCTTTTATAAAGACTTCATGAGAGCCTCTTGTTGCAATCTATCATGTCCTCTTTTAAAAGAATGAGCCCCATGACATAATTTCAGCTGGTACTGGGTGAATGTCCTTCAAAGCTTTTTAAAGATGCAGTTGTTAAAATGTCAAAAAATGTAGTTAATTTAAATGCATTAACATGCATTACTTATACATTAACTGAAAATAGCTTGCCCTAAAAGCCTGTTTATTGGTAACATGATTCATAAAATAGGATAATTCACAAGACTATGTAAACGTATGCATTTATGGGCACTTAGAAAAGTGTATGTGCTAACTAGATACATTCCAAATATTTATACATAGGTTACAACTTTGCAGCTCATTCTAAGAGTGCTAGTAAATTAAATATGTTTATTTAACCTGGTGGATTAGCTGCATTTAAGAGCAACTGCCAGCCCAGGTCTCTGTAGGTTAGCGTGCTCTCCCAATTACCCCCTTTAGGAGAAAATTCATACTATACCAACAAAAAAATTTTTTTTTTAAATTAACACACTGGGTAGAAAGTTTGTAAAGAGTATTTCTACTGTTCTTGTTTTTAATATCATAAATATGTTGATATAGTCTCTGTCACAGTTGCCTCTCCATTTTGCCTATGTAAAACACATCACAGGACAGACAGCTGGCTAAATATACCACCCATACAATTTTACAAGAACAAGGACCTGGCAATCTTAAGGTCCTGCTGTGATTGTTTACTGTTATGTATGTCCCTTTTTAGGTATATTTAGAAAATTAAAGGCCCCACATTTTACCTTGCTTATGTACTTTATCGGTGTCATAATTTCTCTTTACTGTTTTTGAGTTATTCTCAAAATTCCTTTTATGATTGTTGTCTCTTCGACATATGAAGGCAGGTGTTGGACCTAATGTGTTGGTATATGCATCTTTGGCAACAGTGTTTTTTAATGTTCTTTTAATAATGTTTTACATATTTGAGGAAATCATATGTAAATTGAGAATGATCATTGCTTTAGAAAAATATGCTATATGCGTTTTTCCCTTTAGTCATCTTAGTGCATTGTGTGGTTCCTGTTTTTAACAACTGACATGATTTCCCCCTTTCTTGTGTGTGTGATTACATTTCTACTTGTTACACTAAGTCATTGAGGTATTCTTTGTCAGTGAACATTTCACATAATTTAACAAGCTCACCATTAAACACCTCATCTTCGCGTGCTAATCATGACAATCTGATTATCTGGCCTTTTACCACATTTATTTTTCCCATAATGGATTGCCACTATTATAATGTACACAAGCGTATTAATATGTATAAACTAAGTAGAAACTTCACAGTGTAGAGGGTGTGAAGGTCTCTCCCGGAAATATGTTATGCACCTAGTTCACTAATAAAATTCAAACTTAAAAATACGTACTACAAAGTAATAAAATTGTAGGTAGTCCACAGTTGAATTAAAAATGGAATATCCTTTATTGAAACACACAAACAAGTGATCCTATTTAAGTATACTGAAAAGCATTAAAGACATTCATTAATTTATATATAATCAGGTTATTTGGAGCAAGGGAGTGGTTACAGGGGGTGGTTCTGTTAAGAGCAATAAAAGCATTAAACTCATTCCTTTAACCAGGTCATCCTTCCCCCTTAATACCATAGTGTAAACTGAGACTGTGCTACCTTAGAACTAAAACTTAAAACCTAGAGACAAAATAAAATATATAAGAACAGCTTATTAAGGCTAATCTACTAATCCAAACTTTATTAATCCAAACGTTATTAATTAAGAAACCAACTCAATAACAAAATGACCAACTAATTAACTAAAAAAAAGATCTACCACTAAACATCTATCAGAATAAATATTAGAAACCTATAAAATGAAAAATAAAAAAAAAAATAAAAAAAAATGAAACACTTTTAACATCCCCTACACTTTTAAGATCACCTCCACTTTTAACATCCCCCACCATGCCCCAGGATTCCCACTCCTCTTTTCTTGATGTACTGGAAAATATTAGGGTTCAACCAAACACCCTAGTAATGGGTGACTTCAACTACCTCACCATTAACTGGGAAAACTACTCATGTACCAACTCCTTAGCTCAACACTTTCTGGAATTCATAAACTCCAATGCCCTGGGTCAACTTATCCACACCCCCACCAGGGGCAACAATATCCTAGACCTAGTCATTACCAACATGAGTGACCGGTGCTCCACACCTGAAGTCAACTCCTTGTTGGTCCGATCCGACCATATGCTAATCACCCTTGATATCCACATCCCTCCCCCACCCCCCATTAAGGAAACCATGGTAAAACATTTCTCCAAAGCCAACTTCATGCTTCTTAAGACAGAAGTGGTGAACTTCATGACACCCATGCAGATGGACAATACAGTTACAACTGCTGAATCTTGCACAAATGCACTCTATAAGCACTTACACGAGTGCATGGATCATACTATCCCAAACAGAACCGAGACGCAATCCTCCAAAAAAAGGAAGCCAATCTGGTGGTCCCCTACCATTATACTTTTTAGTTCAAGTATATGTTCCAGAATGCTTCTTAACATATTGCTTTTGTATCCCCTCATCAAAAAATCATTTTCAAGATCATTTAGGTACTTAAGGAAGGGTTCTATTTTCATGATGATCTTGGCCAACCTGTAGCTCTGGGACTTAACAATGTTATACATTGTCTTGGTGGGATGGAGGATCATTATGTAGGTAGCAGGAGGTTTATTCTGGTAGGTTTTCTGTAAAGATCTATGTCCATTTTCCTTGGCCAAGTCTTTAGTAATCTGCACTTCCTGTCCTTCACTAATGATATAAACCATAACAGAAACAATAACAAGCTATCCTCAGCCCTTTTTTTTTGTTTTTTTCTAAAGCTTTTGATATGGTTAACCACCATCTACTTATCCACACAGACAAAAATGTCCCTAGGTCATCACTCCATTCAATGGTTCCAATCCTATCTCCACAACAGACAACAAGCCATACTATGGCAGAACAATCTATCCAACCTCTTACCCAACACCCTAGGTGTCCCCCAGGGGTCTATTCTGGGACCACTGCTGGTTTCCATATTTATTAGTGATCTCCACGCTGTCATCCCAAATGTGAACTGCATTCAGTATGCAGACAACTCCATGTTGATCTGCACTGGTACCACCCAGGTTGAGCTGCAGTTAAGTACTCAGTGTACTTTCAACCTGGTTGGAAATTGGCTTGCTGAACCATGTCTTATTCTAAATCCCAACAAAACAAAGCTACTACTTTTCTCACCAACCCAAAAATCCCTGATGATATCTTTCTCCATTAAGTCTAACAATGGCACCATAATCTCCCCAGATGTGCACATGAAACTCCTTGGGGTAATTGTTGTCAACAATCTCAAATTTGATGCTCACGTTAATAAAATAATAAAATCCATTAATAAAAAACTGGGCTCACTATATAGAATAAAACCATTCCTAACCCCACCTGCTAGGGCTGCCATTGCCCGCTCCCATCTGCTCTCCACCCTGTTCTATGCTTCCCCTTTACTTGCCAACCTAAATAAAACTGAACTCAGCAGACTCTCTGCCTGTTACAATAGCATAGCTAGATTTGCCACTGGTCTGCCCTACAGAACACATCACTGCATAAACCTAAAAAATCTAGGTTGGCTAGAGCTATGTAGGCAGATTCAGTATAGCCAACCTATTGTGGCTCACAAAGTACTTAACCAACCTGAAAATACATCTGCTTTGAAAAACATCATTTGTCTCCACACCAACCTCAGACCACTTTGCTCATCTAATAGACTTGTAGTACAAACCACCAAATCCAAAAACTCAGCTGGGGATTCCATGTTTGCCAACTCTGTTGGCAAAACCTGGAACTCGCTACCTGCTAACATTACAATATACACTACCCTATCTCAATTCAAGAAAGCCCTCAAGGAGTACTTCATGACTCAATGGCTATGCCCTTATGCTAAGCTTGACTAAATATTTTGTAACACTGGGGTACCAGTGTTATATTCTTAATGTATATCTACTGAATTATAATTTAGTTAACCAGATGATAGGCATGTTAGATTATATAACCTACACTCCAAGTGGCTAATACACTGTGTTTAAATTGCTTGTAACTGTTCTTTAGTGTGTACTATGTCAATTTTGCCTGTATAACTTCCATTGGAGCTTTTCTCCCCGAGCCTTCACTGAAAATGGATGTGTATCCAGTTGGACTATCCCAGTCAACAAATGTAAAATAAAAATAAATAAAAATATCTAAGAAGACTTCCAAGTTGAGACTGCAGGAGGAGGTGAAATCCAGGAAGCTAGTGGTTTGATTCAGATAGTTGATAAAATCTTCTAATTTAGCACCGTCTCCTTTTCACAAAATATAGATGTCATCAATAAAGCACTGATACACTGTGATATGTTGCATGTTTTCTCTGCTGTTAAAAACATAATCCTCCTCCCACTTGCATAAGGCTATGTTTGCTAGGCTAGGGGCCATACCTGCCCTCCATGGCAATACCAGCCTTTTGTTTATAGTAATTTCCATTAAACATAAAAAATTGTAGCTAAGCACCATATCTAAAAGTTTGCTTTTTCATGCTGTGCTGGTGTGTCATTGTTTTTCCTGTATGAATCAGTCACTGTTTCAATACAATAATTTTGTGGAAGTACGGTATATAATGATTCAGCATGTATTGTTGACAATATTAAGATGAGTCTTTTATGTGTGAAATGTTCTTCTCAGCCAAAGGTTGTAACAAAAAATCCAGGTAGATTGCAGCAGCTTTGGTCAGGGACCCCCCCCCCCCCCCACACACACACACACACACTTGCAACCACTAGCCTGTAAGGAGGGTTTTCTCTGTTTTTATTCCAAAGAATTTAGGAGGCAAGTTGGGGAAGGTGTCTGTAGATAGTCTAACAAGTTATCGGTTAAAAAAACATCATATAAAGTGCAGTCAAGGCTGTGTACCAGCTGTTGTATGATGTCTTAATCTCTTCTAAAGTTAAAGATTCATAATAGCTAGTGTCATTCAACATTTCTTCTGTCCTCTGGTTATAGCTGCTGGTATCAGTAACAACAATACCCCTTTCCTTGTCAGCCTTTATAACCCATTGAGAAGTATCTCTGCCTAGCTCGAACAATGCTTTTTTCTCACCTTTGTTAAGGTTGTAGAGCTTTCTCCATGCTGATTTTTACAGTACTTTCATGATGTCCATTTCACATTTGACCTCAAAAGATGCTAAAGTTTGGTGTAAGGGAGGGCAGTAATTACTAGGTCTTTTTATTGTTTCTTCAATAAGTTTTTTTTCTGAGTGTTATCAGATTTACCATGAAACAGAACTTTCAGATTCATTTTTTTGACACAGGATTTTAAATCAACCAATACCTGTGCTGAGTCAGACCTGCAGTGGGGAACAAACGTTAATCGGTTTGAAAGCACACTAATCTCAATGTCAGTAAGTTCTTTTTTTTTGGAGAGATTCCACACAACAGGATAAGTTAATAGCGTGGCTGGTTTCTCTGTCTGTTTCTGGGTCCTGTGGTGTAGTTGGGCTCCCCCAAGTATTTCATTTCTTTCACTCCTGTCAATTGCTTGGTTCTCTGGTCTTCTGGAGGGGGTCTGGCTGGGGTTAGACATCACTGAAACTCCTCTTGTGCCCTCTGGAGTCTCTGGGGATTGTTGTGGTAGTCTTCCTGGTGACTCTGATAGTGTTATCCTCCTCTGGAGCTCTGACATTGGTCCTGGTAATGGTATTGATACTGGTCCTGTTGTTAGTGTTGTGGTTTCTGTCTGTACTAATGGTAATGTCCTTCTTGGTGGTGTGGGTCTCTGTGTTCCAGATGCTGCTCTTGGTGGTTATGCCGTCTTTGGTCTCGGTTGTCCTGTTGGCTCTGGATCTGGTGTTGGTTCTGGTTCGGGTGCTCCTCCACCATATCTCTCTAATGGTTCTGGTCCATTCTGTGATTCTTGGTCTGATCTAGGTAACCCCACCCCTTGGTGGACCTACGAGGTGTGCTGGTAGCCAACGGTGTATGTGAAGATGGTGGCGATGGGGGAACTTGTGCTATCTGTGTCAAGCTTCTGTCCAGTTCTTTGCATCAACTTCTCTCTTGAGAAACATGCAGGTGTTGCTGATGGCATTTTTTGTAGCCTGTGTTAAATCTCCTGTTACCACATCTAAAGTTGTTATAGTTAAAAAAATCCTCTGTCTTTATTCTTGTTTTTTGTCTTACTAAATCTCTCAGGGTCATCCTTATCATCCTGTTCCCGTCTCATCTTTTTCAATTTATGTTCATTAATGGATTGTTCAAAGCTTTTTATCCTCTCTCTCAGAGAATCAAACCTCACATCAAGGTCTTAAGGAATGAGTTTAATGGTTTTATTGCTTTTAAAAGAACCACCCTCTGTAACCACTCCCTTGCCCCAGATAACCTGATTATATATTAATTAATGAATGTCTTAATGCTTTTCATTATACTCAACTAGGATCGCTTGTTTGTGTTTCAATAAAGGATATTCAGTTTTAACTCAACTGTGGACTACCTACTATTTTACTTTGTAGTATGTATTTTAAATTTCAGATTTTATTAGTGAACTAGGTGCATAACATATTTCAAGGAGCGAACTTCACACCCTCCACACTGCGAAGTTTCTGCTTGGTCTGTTTTGTACACTAATAATCAGAGCTTTACAGTTTTTACCTAAAATGTCCTTAGGCTATACAGAAATTGATTGTATTTTATGATTTAACTTAACGATGTAAATGTTTTTTCAAAAACTGCAAAGGGCTCTTTAAATTGCAGACAGGGTACTCTAACTAGCTTCTGTGTTAACTTGACATGTGACTTGTTACTTGTATTTATAGAGCTGTGTGCACAATGGCAGTTTTTTTGATGAAGTCCATGTAGTTCAGATGAAGGGTCTATATTATTTAAGCGAAGATTTCTAACTTTGAATACCATATGGCCAACACCATATGGTCCAAGTTAGAAAACTTTGAATACAGAAAAAAAAAAAAAATATCACATAAGTTGTTAAAGCAGGGGGTATGCACCTCTGCACCCCCACACCCCCTGCTCTTTAAATATACCAACTCCAAGATTGCACTACAGTGCAGTAAAGGGAAGTCTTCCCTTTACCGCATTATAGTGCGGTCTCGGAGTTGTTATATTTAAAGAGCGGGGGGTGCAGGGGGGCTTGCCCCCCAGCCTACAGCCCTTAGTTTAGGGTTTAGTCTTTTTTTTTTTTTTTTTTTTTTAATGAATTCGACATTTTCTAACTTCATCCATATGGTGTCGGCCATATGGTATTCGATGTTAGAAATCTTGGTTTAAATAATATAGACCCCAGATGAAAGCATTCATTGTTGTGGAATAAACAAATCTTGATTTCACTTCTGCCTCCTTCTTTTGGATTCATATTTAAAGTAAAAGAGAGACAGCATCTGTGTTTCCTTTGAGTCACACAGAAATTAAGTTTTTCTCAATCCTGGCGTTGTTCTGTCCTTAAACCCAATTGTCTTCCTAGTTGCCTGGCCCTTATGTTAATTTAACCACATATCTTTCGTTTCCTCTCCTCTTTCTTTGGCTTTTGTAAGCATAACATTATCATTTTGTGAAATTACTTCAATTATTTAAATTTATTGGTGATCCCACTACATTCCATAGACGCAGAATACAAAGTGCCCACACCTTTTTTTTTAAACAAGAAACATCTTTATTAAACCATCACTTTATACATAGGCAATAATGCATTTATATAAATGAAAACAAACCACACTGACATTAATCCTAGTCACAAGCACTTTACATCACAAACCATACTGACACGCTTCCAGTTGCAAACATTATACATCACTTATAATGTACCCACTCTTTCTCACTCAAACATAGCATAGCTCTTTTAAGTCCTGCTGCCTTTTACACCTCATTCCTCCCTTGTATGTATTGTTCCCACAATTCCCATTTTTTCCTATGTAGTTTACTCCTACCCTTTTCCAAAGTTCTTAATTCCAGTTGTTTTATCTCTGCTCTTCCACTCTATCTTGATCTTTTAAAATTAGTGACTGTCCACTTAGGTAAAGCATAAGTTACCCCTTCTTTCATATCTAACCGCTTTGTGCACACTGCACCTGTTAGTATATTAACCCATTTTCCATCTTAGCATTAAAATCTGCAACATCTACTCCAAGATCACCAATTACTGGAGAGTCCACATTCTGCCTCTCTGTAGTCATTGTGGGATTAGTGCTTCTGTTTTGCTCCTGGTAACAGAATGAGCACAGAGGCATTATTTCCTGGTGACTGTTGATTAATGGAAAGCCTAATACCTGCTTCATATGTGTTAGTTTGGAATCTGTGCTTACATTTTGCTCCAGTTGAGAGAATGAGCAGAGTGCATTGATTCCTGACTCTTTCAGGTTGGGCAGTGAGTGTCTGTGCTTGACCTTCTTGATTAGTCTGGCTGCTATTTAAGGCATCAAGACATCTACCAGGAAAAGGCTACAACAAACCTACAGACCCTTAAATCATCTGGGATAAGACTGGAGATCACCAAACAAGCTGTGGCCTGATTTTCATCTTGGGAACGGTGCTGATTTGCTTCTGGTGAGAGAAGAAGCAAAGGGGCATTATTTCTCATCAGAGTAAAGTGTGGTTTGACCAACGTTAGTAGTAGTCAGGCAGTAGCCATGCAAGTGACCCCACTGTTTTGATCATTCTTGACAAGCTAGTTCTTTCCTTTCAGTAAGTACTGCTTGATTTGCTTGTCTTCAGAATATCTGCCTAAATACTTTACCCATAAATCATCAGGCTCTACTTATTAGTTTCACTGATGTGAGAGATGTATTTGCACAATGTCACTGTAGGCAAAGCTCTCACATAAAAGTACTCCTAACATCAATAAGGTTGTCAGTAGTACACACGCTACACCCATCACGCACAATTCAAAGCAGACATATCAACGCACATATGCTGAGGCACTTAAATGTAACCTTCCTACAACCCAAAGACCTCCGAGATGAAGTACGCATAACACAGCCAGCAACCCCGAATGCACTCTTTGAAAACAGCACCCACATCAACACATACAGCCACATCTCATGGAGCCTCTACTTCTAAGCCTGTAATGCAAGCCACCACAGAATCCAGCATTCTAGTCATCAAAGACTCCATAAACTGATATCCAGACCTCTCAACCATACCGAATTCCTCGGTATTTACTGGTTTTGAGTGCAAAATAATGGGGTACCACAAATTCCTGAGTGGCCCCCTCAATCCCAGAATTTCCTGGTTATTTTTTCAAATTTTTTTATTTTTGGGCGAAGATGTTGCTGATGTCATCACATGCAGGGCATGCTCAATGATGTGAGCTTCGTGAGGCAGACTGCCAGCCTGTCGGAATTCGGCTGAGGGCTTGAGGGGTGTGTCTGTACTCTGTCATACTTGATGTTGGTAACCAATTTTCTGCCTGGATTTAAAGCAGCAGCACCACACAGTGTCAGACCAGCAAACGGTGAGGCAGAGAATGAAACTCTCGAGTTTCTTGAGGCGTTTTTTTTTGTTTGTTTTAAAATAAATTAATATGAACTCGGAGTAGCAAGCAAGTAGTACTTAAGGTATAGTACTATGCAGTTCATCCGTACTTCTTAAGTGCAGCAGCCAAGCAGTTGTACAGTCAGACTGGTCCATGCCCAGGCCAGCATCTAACTTCTTTTGCTTAGTTTGCACACTGTCTCCAAAGAGAAAAATAAGAAAACGTATCTAATTCTCGACTGGTTTCTCCAGCACCTGGCTCCAGGTACAAGGTTCTTTCTATCCACCTGTGCCACCAGGTGATGAAGTGTGACTTAAAGTTTTATTTTTATCACTATGCTGCTACTGAATAAATATGAAATGCTTTTTGGCAGCAGCAGTTCTCGCTGTGTTAGCGGTGTGTGTTAACAGCATCCTCTCACAGTGTAAGCCAAGACCCTCATTGATGCGGCTGGGTGCAAAGATAATTACTAATTCTACTTCTAGATATTAAGAATTTAATGGAAAATTAAAAGTACTTGCCTTGTATTTAACTGTCGCAATCTGGACAGCTGTTCAGTAAGATTTATGTTGGTTATTAATCATACTTCTCAGCTGTCCAGATTTTTGCAAAATGCCTAAACTTTTGCATTATATTTTCGGTCTATTGCTTATAACATTTGTGGTTTTCTGGCAAATCATTGAGGACTGAACTGAAGTCACTAAATAAAGACAAGTATTTGGGTGTCAGACCTCATAGCCTTCAGAAAATACATACTATCATAAAACCTGTCATTTTAGCAACTTTGTAAAATTATGACAGCAATATTTAAAATATGTTCCTATTTTTGGGCCTTTGAACCCCTATTATTTTTGGCTTTGTCCAGATTTCTTGTGATAAGAGGTTGAGAGATATGGTGTGTGTGTGTGTGTGTGTGTGTGTGTGCTGGTTGGGTTCATTTCAAGAATTAACATTAGCATGCCTGCAAATACCTGTATTTTTGGGCAAAGAGTCTATATTCTGGCTCCATTTCATTTGAGCATACTGACAAAACTTTTTCTGACTTGATAGGTTTGCACATAAGCAATGGAGGATGTAAAAAAAACACACAGTGAGGGGCTACCTTAAGCAAGCCAAAGAAAATAGTCATTTTTTTTTATTGATTTGCATTTGTTTTCTGGGGTAGAGCACTGATCTCCTTCATTCATTTTCATACTTATCCCTGGAGTAGTGACTGGTTAAGGGACTTACTCAGAGTCCGACACAGTTAAGCAATGGAGACTGAGGGAATCAAACCTTGCACGACAACTGCCAGACACTACTCCACACCCTTACATTCTGGATTCCATACCTAGAGTCTTTTCTGCCTTCTACATTGTCTCCTAGGTAAACAAAATACTCAGTCTCTACCTTGCACTCATTTTATCCACTTCCAATCTGCATCCCATCAATGAATCTATCTATACCAAAATATTGTAAAGCTGAGATCTGACCTAACAATCAATTTGGATTTGAGTGTATTTATTCTTTTTCTGTTCCTAGTTACACTTTTTGTGTTTACTGTAAAGTAGGTTGAATATGGCTTTTTGTAGAATTTCTTGTATTGTTTTCTTAGTTGTGGGGTTTGTGTAGTAATAAGATTATTGACACATAATGCTTCTGATAGGTGTTTTCAATATGAGGAAAATTTATTGAACTGTGTGTAGGGGAAACAACATAGACTGGTTCTCATGCATAAGACTGAACCACTCAAAAATGAATTAAAAAAGGTCAGACATACAAAATCAGAGTCACAAAAGAGCAAATGTCAAGATGGGATTAAGAGTGTCATCGTACATTAAAATATTTAACTCTGTTGCATTCGGACTGAAAATGTTTATGTAGCGGCAGAAGAAAAGGGTGCATGGAGGTTGCTGCTGCTGCTGCTCCCCCCACCCCAAAAAATGTTAAACAATAATTAGTGATTCATTGCCTTCTTTGATTATGGCCTTTCTAGATGTTTTTGATTATGCTGCCTGTTTCTGTGTTGTACATCCTATCTGTATACAGCCTTTCTATACTATAATGGAAGTTCATAGGTTCATAGGTAGGTACTAGGCTACCTACCCTATGGCTTTTATAAGCCTAGCCAGAATGTGTTGGCTTTCGCCTCCCTTTTAGACTAGATTCCTGACTCTCTGTTCAGCAGGGCTATAGAAGTGATCCCGGGAGTAAATTTACGATTTCCCATCCACTCATCAAGATTTCTCTTGAAGAGGGTCAGCAAGGGGCTCTGCCTAACATGGACTGGGATTCTAATCCAGAGCAAGGAAAGCCTTTGGGATATGAATCTATCCCTCCAGCATGTCCTATTTATTGTTGTGTTAAGGTTTAAATCCCTGGAGCATGTAGCTGTAATGGATTTGGTTTTCTTGAGGTGGAGCATGTCCAACATTTCCGGGTTAGACATGGCCTTGTATGTCAGGCAGAGATCGCGTCTGAGTAGGCGGTAAGCAACTGACTAGAGCTGGAGTTTCTTTAGTCGAGCTGCATAGGGCATCTGTTTGAGGCCCACAATCCTCTTAGTGAGGTATATTTAAGGTCTCTCCAGCTGTTGCAAGTGTCGGGTAAGGTACATCCCAAATGGGGCATTGTACTCAATTATGGGCCTGATGAGCGATGAGTAGAGGGGCACAATGACCTCTCTTGATCTAGATGTGAACCCTTTTGTGATTAGGTGAGCTATATAGAAGGTTTTTCCTAACCACTTTGGCAATGTGATTGTCAAAGGAGAGGTTACTATCTACTTGGATCCCCAGATCCCTAATTACTTTTTCCGTACTTAGTGGATTACCTCCTATGTGGTAGTTTGTGGGCACTTTGTTTTTCCAAAGGGGATGACTATGCTCTTTTTGGCATTTAGCTTGAGGCCATGGTTCTGACACCAGGTATCTGTCTCTGTAAGGCCCTTCTGCAGGAAGCTTGTGTCAGCTGGCGAGTCGATTATGGCTCCCTGTTTGCAATCATCTGCGAACTTGGTAAGCCACAGTCTTTCAATGTTTGCCTGTACCTCAGAAAAGTATATACCGAACAAGAGGGGTCCCATGACTGAGCCCTGTGGGACGCCACTTGTAACTGCTTTAGAGTTGGACATGGCACCCACGACTCAGACCATGTGAGTTCTATCCCTGAGCCAGTTTGCAACCCATCTTGTGACATATGGGTTAATATTTAAACTGGTAAGCTTATTTATGATGCCTGAGAGGGGTATTGTGTCAAAGGCCTTTGCGAGGTCCAGGTAGGCTGTGTGGACTACCTTTCCTTCATCTATGGCTTTGGTAACTATTTTGAAGTCAACTAGGTTTAAGAGGCAAGATCTGCCTTTAACAAAGCCGAATTGGGTAGGATCCAGTGTTTGGTGGTTCCCAATGTCTATGTTTATGAGATCCATGATGATGCACTCCATAGCCTTGCAGACCAGGCTAGTCAGGCTTATAGGGCGATAGTTCCTGGGATCCTTTGTGGCGTCACCTTTGTGGAGCGGGATCACTGTTGCTGTACACCATTCTTTGGGTACATAACCTGTGGTAAGGCTGAGTTTGTGTGAATTTATGTGAGGGTTTAGTTAATTTTGGAGCTCGTGTAAGATGCAGCCCAGGATACCATCTGGTCCCATTGATGCTGTGTTTTTTTACTTTGGAGAGGGCTGCTTTCACCTGTGTGTCTGTGATGTCTGGGGGACTGCATTCTTCTGGGATAGACACTGGCCCTTTTGGGGGGGAAGGTGGGGTAAAGTTTGCACTGAACCTGTCCGCCAGGATGTTAGCAATGTCAGTGGGTTCAGTGTATTTTGTGCCATTTTGCACCAGTTCGGAGCAGATCTGAGAGTTGCCACCCAGATTCTTGATGCAGCTAAAGAACACCTTGTGATTATCTTCAGAGTCTTTGCCGATTTTTCTTTCAAAGCTAGCCTTTGATGATTTTATGAGGGATCGAAGTTTCTTGCTAGTACTGATCAGGGATGTCTTCCCTTTTTGGGATTTTGCCTTATCATGTAATAGTTTCCTCCTTCTGTTGTATAGCTTATTTATGGCCTGGGTCCACCAGACTGGTCTCCTGTTTTTGGAGGAGTGAGTCTTGGTTTTACTTGGGATGGCATGATCCATGCATTCCTGTAGGTGCTCATAAAGTGCATTTCTAAGGGATTTTGCAGTTTGGGTAGCATTTTCCATTAGCCCAGGGGCTTTGAAACTTTCCGCCTTGGTCCTGAGAAGTGTGAAGTTTGCTTTTTGAAAAATTTTTCACAGTGGTTTCCTTGGCTGGGGGTGGGGTCGGGATGTGGATGTCCATTGTGATTAGTTTATGGTCTGATCTTACCAACGAGGGGTTTACCTCTGGTGTGGAACATTGAGCCCCCATGTTGTGATGACCAAGTCCAATATCTTGTCCCCTCTTGTCGGAGTGGTAACCAGTTGTTCCATGGCATTTGAGTTTATAAACTCCAGGAACCGTTGGGCGAAAGAGTTGTGACTTGAGTAGTTTTCCCAGTCAATGTTTGGGTAGTTGAAATCCCCCAATATCATGGTGTTTGGTGAGACCTTCATATTCTCCATTGTTCTCAGGAATGCCGAGTGGGGGTCCTGAGATAAGGTGGGTGATCTGTAGCAGGCTACAAACTGAAAAGCAGTTTTACCTACTGTTAGTTGCACATGGATGGTTTCCACTGCCTCGTGCAGTGCCACTAACCTGGAGGTGTGAGTATCCTTGATGAAAATGGATACTCCCCCACTTTTAGTATTTCGGTCCGAGTTCTGGGGCCGAAAAAAATGGTATGATTTGAATCCTGGTAGTGCTGGGGTGCTCTCTGAAGCCTTGAACCAGGTTTCTGCTACTACACAGATATAAATTTTCTCCATACTGAGGAGTGCCTCGAGTGCGTGCATCTTGAGGTTTAGACTTCTGGCGTTAAGTAGCATTACCCTTAGTTTTTTGTTTCTGGTATTGTCTATGGAGGTGGGTTTGTCTTTTCAGCCTTGTCTAAAAAAGGCACTATGGGGTGGCAAGAGCCTTAGCCAGTATTCGAAAGCCTAAGGGTGACAGGTGCAAGCCATCCCTAGCGAAGCAACGTGGCTTGTCAAGCATGTCATCCCAGGCTGACAGGCACTGGATCCCCTTTGAATAACACCAAGAGCTTAGCCAATTGTTAAAATTGATCATTTTGTCTTTATACTGTGGCATCATTGTTGGTGAGGGCAAGATGCTACTCAAGGTCAGGGACATACTGGCCTGGGCTACATGATCAGAGAGCTCCTCTATGTCTCTTTCCATGTAGTCTGGGGAGGTATGTCTCAGGTCATTCACACCAACATGGACAATGACAGAGTCATATTTGTACCTGCTGTGGAGTGATCTGAGTGCTTGTGTTATGTGGTGGATCCTGGCACCCGACAGGCAGCTTACAGTGACCTTCTCCTTGTTCAGTCTGGTGAGTGGGACGTCAGTGTGCCTGACAATAGAGTCTCCAATTACTAGTGTATTAGGTGTGTTATTCAGCCTTAGGGGCTGCGACTGTGTGGCACACTGACTTTGTGAAGTATGTGCTACGTGAAAGTTGTTGTGGGGTAGCGGTTGCTTGGATGTCTGCTTTGGAGGTCTCTGTTGCTTTGACAGATTTTTATTTAGAGACTCCGAGTATGTTTTTGTGAGTTTATGTGTCTTTTTTGCTGGTGCGATTGATCTATGTGAGACTGGTTGTGTGGTGCTAGTGGTTTCCTTCTCCTCCTGACTGACTGTGCCAGTCTTGGGTTGAGAGAGCGCTGCCTGCAGTTTGGCTGTATAGTTGCATCTCTCACATATATTTGAGTTTGTTGGAAGGAGGAGAGGGTTGTCTGTATACATAAGGCAATTGTAACATTGCCTCAAGATTCCCAGATTCACCAGCTGGACTAGAGAGTATACCTGAAACTGCACTTTGGACATGCCTGGATGGTTTAAAGAACTGATTTATTGATTGTCCGGAATGGATGAATAGGGAGCCTTGTACTTCTGGATAGTATAAGGGGGTGTAGTGCTAAAGTTTGTTAGCGCTTACTGAGAAATTTGAGCAAGTGCTTGGCTGTAGAATGAAGGTTGAGTGCTTATTTTGAGAGTTTAACTAGTTCTAAGGGAAAAATTGAAGAGCAGACTTTGTAGCGCTGGGAATAGTTTAAAACTACTTAAACGGTGCTGCGCGACGTTGCACAATGCTGAGCGATGCACAAAATTGAGCAAAACCGTGAAAATGTGTATTTTAAGGCAGGGAGCTTGAAAGAGATAGGAATTAGCCCAAAACGGCCAACAGAATACTAACTAGTTGCTGGGCTGAGACCACTCCTCCAGGGACAGATAGACTGCTCAAAGCTCCTCACTCTCACTGGTGAACAGAGAAGCTTCCTCCTATCCAAGTAAGAATATGAGCAACACAGGAACTTATACCACAGCCCGGAATTCAGCAAAACCTGAAATCTGGACTACTCTAGTTCAGAAAAGGAAGAAAACAAGGATATTTATTTATTTTTTTTTTTCTTTTTTCAACAGAACAGTAACTTAACAGAAAAATACTGTAAATGCTTTAAACAGGCTAGCACACTTGAGTGTGTAGCCTACAACAGTTAAACAACATAAAAACGATTTAAAGAAGTGCAGGAACAGTAAAAATGCAAAAACAAGCTTTTTCAGATATTAGAATAGCTAGAAACTCGCTTTTCGGCAAGAATATGCAGTCACAAGTAGAAAGGCAGAGAAAATAAAACTTAATCTGTTTAAAGTCTCTCTTTTCATCTCTGCTGCTTGTAACACTCTGCAGGACCACGAGGAGCTGTGCTGAGTCTGAAACAAGCGCAAAACTGTGCAAATGTGGGTTTTAAGTCAGGGAACTTGAAAGAGTTAAGAATTAGCCCAAAACAGCCAATAAGCTACTAGTTGCTGGGCTGAGACCACTCCTCCAGGGACAGATAGGCTGCTCAAAGCTCCCCACGCTCACTGGTGAATAGAGAAGCTTCCTCCTATCCAAGTAAGGATATAGGCAACACAGGAACTTATACCACAGCCCAGAATTCAGCAAAACCTGAAATCTGGATTACTCTAGTTCAGAAAAGGTGGGAAACAAGGATTTGTTTTCTTTTTTCAACAGAACAACAGTAACTTAACAGAAAAACACTGTTAATGCTTTAAACAGGCTAGTGCACTTGAGTGTGTAGCCTACAACAGTTAAACAACACAAAAACGATTTAAAGAAGTGCAGGAACAGTAAAAATGCAAAAACAAGCTTTTTTCATAGGTTCATAGGCTAGTACTAGGTTAACTGCCCTTGCGAGCCATTTTAAGCCTAGCCAGTTATCCCCTGTGAGATTCAAACCCTGTACCTTGTGTTTGCAAGGCAAGCACCTTAACCATTAGGCCACCCTCCCAACCCTATTCAGATATTAGAATAGCTAGAAACTGGCTTTTCGGTGAGAATATGCAGTCACAAGTAGAAAGGCAGAGAAAAAAAATACTTAATCTGTTTAAAGTCTCTCTTTTCATCTCTCTGCTGCTTGTAACACTCTGCAGGACCACGAGGAGCTGTGCTGAGTCTGAAACAAGCGCAAAACCATGCAAATGTGGGTTTTAAGGCAGGGAACTTGAAAGAGATAGAAGTCTAAGATGGTAGTGCTGACTTAACACTGAAGGTTCTGTTTTGTAGTTTGCTTTCAACCACTTACATGTGTCATAATTAGCCTGTGCCTGGTTTATTTTTTGCATTTTATTGGGCTTTCTAATACCATGAAGGAAACTGGTTCCATTCCTGAGTCAGGGTGTGATTATAGTTCATGAAATTAATATTGTTTCTGTCTTTAATGTTAGCTAAGGGTGCTTCTCAGCACCCACAATGACCCAAAACTGCCTCCCTCTGTAACTCAAATGGAGTTATATGTGTTGGTAGCATAAAGTGAGATTGTGAATTCTTGACCTGTAGCTACTACTCTTAATGTTTGGGTATCTTTCTTCCACATTGCTCTCATTTCTACTTGCAAATTCTGGCCTATGTTCATCTGACTGACAAGGAGGTTATGTTCATCCCTGTCAGAGGGCTTATTTGAAGTAAATGAAAACAGTTCCTATAAGAAAGCTTTTCTCGCTGTTTCTTAGAATCTAGTGAGTTGTTATTCAACATGCAGTTGACATAATCTAGTCCAGCTGATATCCATGTTAATGCTATCCATTAATACTATATTTGTTAATATGTAATTTCTTATAAAAAATTGATTTGTATTTATTTTAGTTTTATTTTATATTAGTTTAGTAGTTGTTAGAATTCATTTGACTTTTTGCACAAATTGTATTTATTTTAATTATATACAGGTGTAGTAATTAAATTTATTTTTATAAAATAAATTGCATTTTAGTTTTATGCAAGTTCAAATGTTAATATAAATAAAGCACTATTATTCTGGTTATATTTTGCTTTTAATATTTTATCTGTTCTTCAATTTGAATTTGAATACGGGTATCCCACAATTCCATTGGAGTGGGCAGGGTTACATAATTATGCACACACATTTTATGTTAATCAGCGTACCAATTTTTGGCCAGTTGTACCTACTTTTCATAGGGCTTTGTCCAGATTTTTGATGTTTCCAGGTCGAGAGGTATGCTGATATGAGTAAGGAGAAAGTCACAGTAAGTTGCTTATCAGGGGCCAGGATTCATCACATTATGCACGCACTCAGGTCATTGGTACACAAGTACCAGTATGACTCAGTCATAGTCCATGTGGGCATAAATGACCTGAGGCACAACTCCCTAGACTATATGAAAAGAGACATCATGGCACTCTTGGAATATGTGTCTCAGGCTGGTATGAACCTAGCATTGAACAGCATTTTATGATGCCACGATATGAACAAAAGATGACTGACTTTAATAACTGGCTTAGTTTTTGGTGTCATTCTAAGGGGGAGGGGTGCAATATTTGTCAGTATGAAAGGAGATGGTCCAACAGGCAATGCTGCATTGCCAGGGATGGTCTGACCTCTTCCCTCTAGACATTTGAATATTGGCTAAAAATCACCTTCCCCCATAGTACCTTTTTTAAGCAATACCAAACTGAAAGTACTTCCGACATAGTAAATCAAAATCAAGAAAATCTAAAAGTGTTACTGGTCAATGCTAGGAGTCTAAACAAAAAAACTCCACTCCCTAGAGGCTGTCTTCACCCAAGAGAATTCTGACGTCTGAGTGGTCACTGACATATGATTTAAAGCCACAGAGAGCCCACCGACAGTGAAAGGTTATAATGCCTTCCACACGTTTAGACCAGCTGCTAATCAGACAGGGACTAAAGGTGGAGGTGTCTTGATTTACAACACAAATAAATATACCTAAAGGCTGGTCAAATAGGAGAATTCACTTGAGCTTCTCCATGTTCAAATCACCTCAGGCAAAATGCAGTTCCACTTCCTTGCATGCTATAGGTCCCCTCTGTAACCCAGGAAATCCATACCATGTATTTACACTTATTGGAAACATTCACCATCCAACCCAATACCATATTCATGGGCAACTTTAATTACCCCACTATTAACTGGGAACCATATAGGACACTAAACATACAGGCACAGAGATTTCTGGATTTTGTCAACACAAACTCCTTGGACCAGATTGTCAATGCACCAACAAGGGGAGCAACCATATTAGATCTGGTCCTCACTAATATGGGAGAGTGCAGCACATCCCCTAGTGTAAGGTCTTCTCTGGTAAGGTGTCAAACCATAAAATGGTATCCTTTGCAGTAAAAATAAAATCAGGAACCCAGCTAACCTTAGAATATTTAGGAACTACTCTAAGGCTAACCTCCTGCTATTTAGTGATAATTTGGCTAAATTTCAAGCGCCCTCATAAACCCTGGGAACACTGCTGCCTATGCATAACTTTTTGCAGAAACCCTATGCAAGCATGCTAATAGCTGCATAGATGCAACTGTACCTACCAGGAAGTAAAGAGGTAATAAAAAACAAGCCATTCTGGTGGAATCACAAACTCAATTGGCTATATAACAGAAAGATCATGGTAAAAATTAAGACGTGCAGCACCCAGCAGGATAAAAACACTCTCAAACTAAACAAATAACTCAGAAAAAAAATAAAGTCTACCAAAGCCAAATTTGAGGTAAAATTTGCCTCCCAGGCCAAGGACAACCACAAGGCATTCTTTAGCTATGTCTCCAGCCACAAATGCAATACACAGTTGTGTGCAGACCTCATTGTAAGTGGAGCCACATATACTGAACCAGAAGAAATAGCAAACCTACTGGCCAACAAATTCAGATCCAACTTTACCACCATCTCCCCATCAGCCTTCCCTCAGATAATACCAACAAATATAATTCACCCTGCTATCACTAGGGAACAGGTCCTTAATGCTCAATCTAAGACCAATAACATTGCAAAAATGAGCCCAGACAATATCCCAGCATGCCTTCTAAATAGCATGAAGCATGACCTATCAGGTGCTCTGGAATTGCTATTTAACTGTAGCCTCCAAATAGGTTTCATGCCTCATGAATGTAGAACAGTCATCCCTCTGCACAAAGGAGGGGCATCTACAGACCCTGGAAACTAGATACCTATAAGTCTCACTAGTTTCATATGCAAAGTCATAAACGTAATTTTCATGAAAATGATCAATAATGACATAAGAAGCCTCCAGACACTGGACCCAAAACAATTTGGATTCATCAAGGGCAGATCATGCTTATTCAACCTGGTGGGCTTCTTTGAGAAGGTCAGCAAAGCAATGGATGAGGGCAAAATTGTTCACACTTCCTACTTCGACCTTGTCAAGGCATTTGACACAATACCATACTTGGACATTGCTGAAAAATGTAAGAGGTTAGGTACGAACCCTCGTGTCACCCAATGGATAGTCAGCTGGCTCACAGGCAGGAGCATTAATTTAGAATTAGGGAATCCACCTCTACAAAGAGGCCATCACAAGCCAAGTCCCTCAGGGATTGTCCTGGGACCTCTTCTTTTTGGCATTTACTTCTCTGAAGTCAAGGCCAAGGTCAATGGCCTCTGTCTCACTTAATTTGCAGAAGATAGCAAATTAAGAGCTGTCATTAAATCACCTACCAACAAAAATGTTTTCCAGGAAGGCTGACACAGACAAACAACTGGTGCCATAGCCATAGACTAAAACTAAATGCCAAGAAATGCATAATAGTATCCTTATAGGTTCATAGATTAGTACTAGGCTACTGTCCCTTGGGACCATTTGTAAGCCTCAATTACCTCATGTGAGAATTAAACCCTGTGCCATGTGCTTGTAAGGTAAACATCTTAACCAGTATGCCCAATTCCACCTTTGGGAATTCATCCACCCCTGGTTATATTATTTTAACAACACACCACTACGAGTTGACCCAGTAGTCAGGGAGTTGCTGACACACACAGACAGTAATCTAGCCTTTAACCATCATGTGTCTACAGTAGTGAGGAAATGATTCTATGTTGTGCAATATATAAACAATGGTATGGCATCTATATTTAAGGAGTTCATTGTTCCACTCTATTCAGCATTATTCAGACCTGTCCTTGAGTACAATGATCCCTTTGGTATGTACCTAACCAGGCTTATCCAACAATAGGAATGTCTAAAGAGGTTCCTCACTAAAAGACTACAGGGTGTAAGTGACATGTCCTATACAGACTGCCTCAATACCCTATCCATGCATTCTACCTCCTACAGGCTGTTGAGAGGTGATCAATGCCTGCCATACAAGGCATTGTCAGACCCCACTTTGATGGACCTCCTGCATATCCGCAAAACAAACAGCATCAGAATTACCCATTCTAAAGACTTAAATCTTGCCTGTGATATAAATAGAGCCTGCTGGAGAGACAGGTATGTATCCCAGAGACTACCCTTCTTTGTAATAGGCTCCCCATCCATTTGAAGCAGAGTTCTTCCCTGACCCAATTCAAGCATAACTTGGATAATTGGATGGGGAACAGGAAATTCATTCCTCATTTGGCACCTATGTCTCTAGTGGACACAGGCAAACTGTTAATGCTTCGTCTCCCAGGCCCTAACTTGTAAATGCTTCATCTCCCAAGCCACTGCTTCACTTATCAAGGGTACCATAACTTGTCAGAGATTTGGAATGCATGGCTAGGTTTAAAAAGACCCTTGTGGTTGTTTGCCTAGTAAACAACTATGAACCTATGTTAGAAAATGTATGTATTAGATGAGGATTTGATGAACTTCTCCAGTTTGCAAGCATCATTGGTTTATATTGGATTTTTTTGGACAAAAATATACACCAGAGAGGAGGGGACCCAGAACAGATCCCTGTGGAACACCACTAGTGGGACTTTTTGTCTAGAGCAAATAGCACCAACTTTTAACCATTTGCTTTTTTTCAGAAAACCAATAACGAATCCATTGAACTTTTATTTGGGATAATGTTGACTTGGAAAAGTTTGAGAGTAATCCCAGCAGTCTCAAAGGCCTTGACGAGGTTCAGCTAAGCAGTGTGAACTGTATGTCCATTATCTATGGCTGCAGTAACCTTTTTAAAGGATGTAGGTTGACTAGGCATGATCTGCATTTTAGAAAGCTGAACTGCTATGTATCCAGGGATATAAGATCACTTATTGCATTGTTTTTTAGTTCAGCTATAATACAATATATACTGTTACAAATTCTTATAAAGTTAATAGGTCTATAATTATATATAAAGTCAGCAAAGTGACCATGTGTATGGATGGGCCCCACAACTGACATTCTCCACACCTCAGGGACAAAACCAGTCGAAAGACTGAGGTTGAAAACAGAAGGATGGATTTTTCTAGGTGAGACTTTATAGGACTTTATGATTAAATGTTGTCCCATTTTGCTGGCCTTAAATAAAAAAGTACTTCCACAGTTCAAATGCTGTTAATCCTTTTGTAGCTTTAGATAGCAAGTTACAGAGATTAAACCTCGTGTTGGTTTGCTTAACTTAAACTGAAATGCTATGTCACAGCTTGGCCCACAATTCAGATAAAGTTAATCATTTTAGCAGGTGAAGAATGCAAGACAAATGTTTGCTCTGTAGACATACAGGAATAAGGCTATATGACCTGCATCTGTTTAGCAGAGTGGGTACTCGATACAGGTGGCAGGAAGGACAGGTGGGCCCAACCTGGAGAAGAAGTTTAGGGTGGAGCTGGACATGTACTGCTACTATACCTTGGAAGAAGGTTAGTATTATATAGGCATCCTGCTGGTGGGTAATTCTCCCACTAACTCACCATGTGGTATTACGCTCATTAGTAACTCCATGCTGTTCACTTGCAGGGGTAGGGCATTGTGGGTCTCCATGGTGACGTCAGTAGTCCTTTCCACTGCCAATGCTGTACACTTAGGCTATTCAAAACATCCCAGAGTCCTGATTCTAATAAGTATATATATAAATAACCATCATGTTTGCTGAACAGCCACTCTGGACAGCTTTTTTTCTCTGTTGTTCTGGGGATTCCCCACCACAGATTTTCAAATGTGCGTGTGTCATTCATGGGAGACTTGATGGCTGGCAGGCATAGGGGAAAAAGAGCAGAGAAAAAATGTTTGCCATCTGGACCTAACCAATATCTTTCTTTTAAAACTGAATGGAAAAAACAAATCAAAAGTAAAAGTAACTTAAAATAAAACAAACTGCAGGGAAAAATAGCAAAGTAGAAGCTATAAACCAAACAGTCCAAAGACTTAGAGCAGCTTTTGCTGGTAGGTCAGTATCAGTTGGATTAACTCAGTAAAAGTTAGGTCCATTCCAACGGCAGTACAACCAGCATTTAATGTTCAAACTTATAAGGGTCATACTTATTGCATATCACACAGAAAGTACAATAAGCTGTAAAACTGTTTTACAGCGACAATGGTGTGTGTGTGTGTGTGTGTGTGTGTGTGTGTGTGTGTGTGTGTGTGTGTGCTGTTTTTTTGTAATGAATATGGTAATTACAGCTAAGTATTCGCACTCACATTGGTTGTTGATGGGTTGTTGATGGGTCTGACCATGGATCAGTGTGATATGAACAGGGGTGTTTCATCTCTGGTTTAGGAGATGACAAAACATGGCTGCTTTTTCTGGGTAGTGCTTATGGCAAAAATGGTACACATTATCCATTTCTTTAGTACACACAAAAAGACTACATACAGAAAATTATGCCAAAATTAATGTAGCTGCATTAGAACGATATGCATTTAGTTTGTAGATTGCACAACATAAAGGATTAATTGGGAATTGAGCAATTAGAACTAGTATAGATACCTAGCACCCGTCCAAAAACCTTTCTGCAATAAGTCTGTCCTACCCCAGGGAATGTCCTCAGTATCTCAGTGTGCATTACAGCAAAATACAAACATAACTTTGTTATATATTTTTGTACAGCATATGTTCCCCGTAGACTGTATTACCCACTCATCAGAAGTGTGACACCTAACTACATCTGTCACAACTCCAAAAAATAGTGTGTGAGCTCAGAGCAAATATACTAAAAGTTAAATTCAAAGTAACACTTCTAAGCCAGATTTTGCAGAATGGTTTCACCCCATTAACCCCCCCCCCCCCCAGCAAATATTTGGATTCCAATGCCAAGATAGTTGCACCTCTGTCTAGGGGGATTTATCTGAGGTATTCCAATCTCAGATGTTATATAGAGTCCCCATATTACTATTTACATCCTGTCTAGTCTTATGATTGGGATTATGGCCCTCAGAATATCAAAAGAAATGTATTGCTAAGAAGTTGATTTTTTTCACTGAATTATTACTAGTTCTGCTGTGTCTAAGACTGCTGAATCTTCAAGAAAGAGAGGGACAAAAACATGACTATTAAGGTTCATTATACTCCATGGGTAAATTAGTGTAATCTAAGAAATAGAGTTTGGAGGGTTTGTCCTCATACAAAGAAAAAAAACACAGGTTTTAAATTCTTTCGTGTAGATTTATTTAGCTGATTTTCAGTTTTCCTTTAATAGTAATACTTGTCAGATGTATATTTATTTGTTGTTTTATTTGACTTTTTTACTAGAAAAGCCCAACTGGCATAATATTCCATCTTTAACAGAAGCCTGAGAAGAAAAGTTCCACTTTGACATAATATAGTTGCAGTAAGTTAATACAAAGCCTAATACAGAAGAATATCATAGTAAGTAAAAAATTAGCTTCAGTTCATACAGCATGAACATATACATACATAATGCAAATATCTGTGCAGCTGCAACAAGTCGAAAAAGAACATTATTAAAGTATTCACAAGCTGCAGTTCATAGAGAACTGAGTACACTCTTTAGAAAGTACAGTTGTGTACACTTACTATAAATGTAGATGTTAGAGTGTGTATTCAGTGTTGCAGTCATCACTTGTGGGTTATCCCTGCTGGGTAACCCTCGGCCGGCCCGAATACCAGAGTAAAGGATTTTCCTCCTGCGTCGGCTGACTGGTGACTGAGGCTGACATCAGGTCATCAGGGCTATAAAATGAGGCAGCCAACACCATTACATCAGTTTTTCTTGCCCCAATAGGTATGAACCCCCAAGAAAGAGAAAAAGGCAGAAGGTTGGAGGGAAACAGGACTGCAACAGTGAATACACTCAAACATCTACATTTATGGTTAAGTGTACACAACTGTAGTATGTTCTTCGTGTTTCACTGCTGCAGTGCTCAGTTGTGGGAAGATTCCCAAAGTTGAGAAATCGGGTGGAGGAAGGATGAGGGGCTTAAAGCAATCACCATATTAAGGGGATGCCAGCATGCCCTACAGGACTGCAGATGCAAAGCCTACCCTGGTTTTGTAAAAGGTAGCCAGCTGGTAGTGCTTGGTGAATGTGTGGATGGATGTTCAGGTAGCAGCTTCCAAAATATCCTTGGTTGGAACCCCTCTCAAGAAGGCAGTGGAAGTAGAGGCTGCCCTAGTGGAATGTGATCCGATGGATTTTGGTGGCCTCTTTCCATGAAAGGAATAGCAGAAATGGATGCAATGAGAGATCCATTTAGAAATGGTCTGTTTGGAAATGGGTTCCCCTCTGCCCCAGGAGTGAAAGAGACCAGTAGCTGGTCAGATTTCCTGACTGACTTGGTCCTGTCCAGGTAATATCTCAATTGTATGTGCACATCTAGGTTATGCAAAATTCTTTCCCCTTTATTATGGAGGTTGGGAAAGAAGGTAGGGAGATGGATGGCCTGGTTGAGGGTAACATCCGAGACCACCTTAGGCATAAAGGAAGGGTTGGTCCTAACAGATACCTTGTCAGCATGGAAAATGATGAAGGGTTCAGTGGTCATAAGGGGCTGAAGCTCAGAAACTCTCCTGGCTGAGGTTATAGCCAGAAAGAAGGCAGTTTTCCAAGAAAGGTACTTCAGGTTCATTGAAGCAGTTGGCTCAAAAGGAGGCAAAGTCAAATTTTCCAGGACAAATTTAGATCCCACACTGCAGCAGGTGGCCTTTTAGGTGGTCTGATGTGGGCCACACCTCTAAGGATCTGTTTTAACAAGTGTTGAGAAAATATGGGCTGATCCGACTGGATATAGGCAGAGATAGCCGAGACATGTGTCTTGATGGAGTATGACAATCCCTTTTCTAGGAGCTCTGCCAGGTAGTCCAGAACCAATACCAGAGTGGCATGGGTGCTGTTGATGCCCTTGCTCTGGCACCAGATAGTAAACCTTTTCCATTTAGCAGAGTAGGATTTTCTCTGGTGCTGGGCCTTCTGGCCTCCTTAATAATAGCTGAAAACTAAAATGGGCTGTCAAAGGATAAAAAAACAAACTGCAACAACAAAATCCACAGGTGGTGTAACCAATAAGACTCAAAGTCTCAAAAGTAAAAACAGGCTTATTCCACACAAAAATAAAAAAATGGTTAAGCGCCATACATGCGTCAGACATGACTTCATCAGAACCATGAGTTTAAAATGACCAAGCATTTAAATGACTACAAATCAATGATCACATGATGACATAAAAAAGGGTTTAAAGGGGTATTATCCCATTTTATACACACACAACTTTTCTCTTGAGGACTGGCATGTTATAGCCTTAATAATATCTAAAACCTGCCTGCTGAAGGCTGTAGTGTCATCCGCCTTTGGGGTATCAGCCATGCAGACAGCTTGAATGGATACAGCCTTAATAATATATAAACCTGCCCGCTGAAGGCTGTAGTGTCATCCGCCTTTGGGGTATCAGCCATGCAGACAGCTTGAGTGTGGGGAGGTTTGGCTGCAGTAACTTCCCTTTCTCCTGAGTTAAAAGGTTTGCTGAGACAGGCAGGTTCATGGGAGGCTCTTTGGCCAGACTGAGGAGCAAGGGATACCAGTGCTGTCTGGGCCAGTCTGGAACAATGAGAATAGCCTTTGGTCCTTCCTCCCTGATTTTGAGAAGTACCCTGGGAATCAGTGGCAAGGAGGGGAATGTGTAAACAAACAAGTTGCCCCAGTGAAAGGAGAGGTTGTCCACCCTCCATGCTTCTGGATGGAACTCTCTCGAGCAGAACTTGGTTAACTGGCAGTTTTCTGAGGTTGGAAAAGGTGTATGTCTGAGATCCCCAGTTTTAGCTGATGTTGAGAAAGGTCCCCCTGTGCAGCTGCCACTCGTGGGGATCCAAGAGGCTTATGCTTAACTGGTCTACCAGGGTGTTCTGTTTCCCTGGGATATACTGTGCTATCAGATGCAGTCCCAGATTTGTGGCTGACTGCCAGATTTGCATAGCTAAGCGAAATAGGGGCTAGAAATGAGTGCTCCCCTGCTTGTTGATGTACCACATCACTGTTGTGTTGTCTGTCTTGATTAAGAGCACTCCTGGTCTCAGGTGTTCCTTGAAAGCTAGGATTGCCCTGTGCACAGCCAGCATTTCTTTTAGGTTGATATGGAGGCCCTGAACCGCCTATTCCCAAATGCCCTGAATGCACATACTTCCTTGGTCTGTCCCCCAGGCTGTGTCTGAAGCATCTGTGGTGATGGTCTGCCCTGTGGGAGACTGATGAAGGGTAGATGCTTGTTCTGGGTACACGCTTCTACCCATCATAAGAGCTCCTTCTTTAATCAAGGAATCAAGGGCAGCTGGTGTTCCAGTGACTGTGACTGCTGGCACCAGAAGTTCCTGAGGTACCATTGCAGTTTCCTCATGTGCTGTCTGGCTAGGAGTACCAACAGGATGCAGAGGGCCATGTATCCCAGCACTTGCAGGAATTCCCTTGCTGTGAGGTGGGCCCTGTGGTCCAGCTGTGTAAAGTCAGAGTGGAGGAAGCTCTACTTCTCTGGAGGTGGGAGACTGTTTATGTTGATGTGTCCAGTAGAGCTCCCAGGAAGGTTAACCTTCTTGTGGGGTGAAATTGGGACTTCTCTTGGTTGATAGTGAATCTCAGGGAGGTTAGGACAATCGGAACAAAGGTGAGGTCCTACAGGACTCTTTCCATGGTGTCTGCCTGGATGAGGCAGTCATCCAGGTAGGGGTAAAATCTGTATGCCCTTCTGTCAGCAAAAGGCAGGGGTCAGGCACTTGGTAAACACACTAGGAGCAGTAGATAAACAAAAGGGCAGAGCAGAGAACTGAAAGTGTTGTGACCCTGCTCTGAAGTGCAAGAAACTCCTGCAGGACTTCCTTATGGGGATATGGAGGTAGGCATCCTTCACATCTAGGGTCACCAGCCAAGCATGTGGTATCAGCATTGGCAAAAGCTTGTGTAGGGTCAGCATTTTGAATTTTAGAACCAGGAGGGACAGATTCAGAGTGGATAGGTCTAGAATAGGGCACCAGGTCCCCTCCTTTCTGGGTACCAGGAACAGTCTGGCATAAAACCCTTTTCCTGCCTGATCCTTTGGTACAGGTTCCATGGGGCACCTTGGGCATAAAGCTTTTGCATCTGGTAGATTGCTTCTGCCCTCTGATTTGCTGGTACATCCAGGAAGCCTGAATATCTGGGTTTTTCTTTGAAAGAGAATCTATACTTACTGGTAATAATTTTTAGGACTCGTAGATATGAGGTGATGGCCTGCCAATTCTGTAGGAAGAGGGAAAGTATTTCTCCTAGTCTCTCTGGTTGGATGTGGGGCAGAGTGGAGGGGAGAGAGTCATTGTGCATCCTTGAAGGGAGTGGGCTTAGAACTCCCTTGCAGTGGTCCATTGCGTGGATCTCTGTTGGCTTTGTGACTGGTACCTGGAGGGCCTGTCCCTGCGCCTTTTCCTCTGGACAGGTTTTGTTTGGGAAGGAAAGGACCCATGCTTTATGGGGAAGTTCCTACTGAACCTGGGAAGCTGTACCTGTAAGAAATACTTCACAGTCTGTATAGACTTGACCTTGTCTTCCATTTTCTTAATGACCTCCTCAGCTTTGGGTCCGAACAACTGGTCCTTATCCAGAGGGGCGTCTAGTAACTTGGACTTTACCTTGTCAGACAAAGGTTCCCTTAACCAGGCATACCTTCTGATCACAGAGCCAGTAACTGCAGCCATGCTAGATGCTTCTAAGGCATCAAACCTACAATACAGGGAATGATTGGCTACCTGGGAGCTAGAAAGTATAAGATCCACTAGTTCCCTGGTTGTACTGCTGTCTGGTAGGATAGACATTTTCTGTTTTAATAATTTCAGTACATTTTGCTGGTATTTCATCATATGAAATTGACAATTCAGAGCTTTAATGGCTAAGGTAGCCGAAGTGTAGACCTCATTTCCTAGTCTGTCTAAGGTTCTGCTCTCTTTATCAGTTGGAATGGGTTTTTGGGAGGTGGAAGGAGTGAAGGACTGTGGCCTGGTTGCATCTCTAGGGAGTGCAGAGGGGTTGTGTGTGCTCAGGAGCATGCAAGGAAGGTGCAATCTCTTCAGTGAAGACTGGGGTGGAACCACTTCCCATGCTTTGGGATTGATGGGTAGGACTGCTTGTGGGCAATATCTCTCACAGAAGTGGAGGACATCCTGTGTGGTAGGCCTATTGCTTACCCACTCCCTTCTACAGTCAGATGCATGCAGGGAACATATGCAAAACAGAAAATACCTTAAACTACATCTTATGGGTGCCTAAATGATTGGTCCACTCTGATGACTCTCAACATTGGCAATAAAAAAATGAATGGGTCAGCTGACCAAGAAGGGGCTGATAATTGGCAAGTAGTGGTGATAAAAACAAGCATTAAAAAACACTTTTATTATAGTGTTGAATCCAAATGCACTAGAGATAAAAACAGTTTATCACACCAATCACTTATGGACTTTATTCTCAGTTCTTATCTCGTTATCACAATTAATCTAGTTTCCTTATGCCATATATCAAGCACGGATGGGACTATAGTTATCTTATGTAAGAATGACGGTTTCTTGTAGATTATTTTGGAATCAATCAACAGTATCAATTAGTTTTCATATACTTTACATTTGAATATATGTTGCAATTAAATGTGTACCTTTTTCAGAATGCATACTATTAAAAATCTTTTGTGTTAGATTTAGGGTGTCTGCTGGGTTAGGGTGAGGGCAATTAGTACCATTGTCAAAACTGATAAAAAATAGGATTATATATTTTTTTACTATAGAACTACTACTTTAGTCAATGGAGGGGGAAAGTACATTTGTGTAAAATCTTAGCATAACAGTAGATGTCCTTTCCTTCACTGTTGCAGTATTCTTTACAACAGGGAGAGTACAAAAGCTCAAGAAACTTGGGAGGAGGAAGACTCAGTAGGGCCTTCAAGAAACCCATGCAGGATAGGCCTTGCAAATCCAGCTCAAGGCTTGGAAACCACATCCAGCTTGTAATGTTTAGTGAAGGTATGGATACAAGTTTAAGTAGCAGCCTCAAGGGTGGAACTGATATCTAGTCCTTTGAAAAAGAGCAGCAATGGAAGCCACAGCCCTGGTAGAATGAGCCTTTACAGAAGCAGAAAGGCTTTTCTCATGAAAGGAGTAACAAAAAGAAATGGACTTAGACATTCATGAAGAAATGGTTTGCTTAGAAAGAGCCAAGCCTGGAGATCTAGGATGAAAAGAAGCAACAAGTTGCTCAGACTTGTGAATTGCCTTAGTCTTATCCAAATAATATCTGAGGTGTCTGTGTGTGTAGAACCTTCTCACTGGTAGACTGTGGAGAAGGGAAAAAGTGGGCAAATTAATACAATGATTAAGAGATGATTCATTTACCACCTTGGGTGCAAAAGAATGATTAGTATGAAGATACACCTTGGGAGGGTGGCCTAATGGTTAAGGTGTTTGCCTTACAAACTCAAGGTACAGGGTTCAAGTCTCACAAGGGAAAATTGGCTAGGCTTAAAATGGCTCACAAGAGCAGTTAGCTTAGTACTAAACTATGAACTATATGAAAAACTAAAAAAGAAGGGACAATCATAAGGGCCTGAAGTTCAGACATTCTTTTAAGTGAAGTAAAGGCCGAAAGAAGAACAATCTTTCATGTACAATGCTGCAAGGAAGCTGAAGCTGCAGGTTCAAAAGGACAAAAATTAAGGTCCCAGAAAGGAGGAATAGGCTTCCTGGGAGGTCTAATATTAAGGATACATTTAAGAAATTGTTTTGACCACAAACCTAGAGGCCACAGGAGAAGTCAACGTCAGACAAGCATAAATAGATGAGAAGTGAACTTTAACTGATGTGTGCACCAATCCAGCATGGAGAAGTCCCCACAAATAAAGCAGAACCAAAGCAGCCTCCACAGAAAGTAGATTCTGGTTATGAGCAAGGCATCAGACAAAAAATCTCTTCCATTTGGACAAATATGAGTTTCTGTTAATGGCTTTCTTGCTTCCTGCAGAAACCAGAGAAAATCCTCAGAAAAAAGGTGCCTAAAAGGGATCAAAATCCTATCACCCACATTGTCAGATGAAGAGTGGGCAAGTGAGAATGGATGAAAGACCTCTTATCTTGCATAAGTCCACCCTGTGAGGTAACTTGTGATGACTACCCCTGGCTAGATGGAGAAGAAGAGGGAACCAATGCTGTCTGGGCCAAAAGACAGTCACTAACAAGAATTTGGACGTGTCCTATTCTATCTTGAGCAGGATCCTTGGTATAAGAGGAAAGGGAGAGGAGGGTCGCCATAGAGAAACATCCCCTTACGAGAAAAGGGCATCCATCTTCCATGCCACAGGACTTGGGACTCTGGTGCAAAAGACAGAAAGCTCTCTGTTCAGAGGGGAGGCAAAAAGATCTACCTGAGGAGTACCCCACTGGTGTACAATGTCCAAAAATACATGTCTGTGAAGCACCCACTCATGAGTCTGTGTTATGGACCTGCTCAGTCAGCCACACTGTTTTGTCCTGAACAAATATAAACAGCCTGAAGAGCCACCTGATACTTTACTGCCAGTTCCCAAATCTGAACAGCTAGTGTGTACAGGGGGTAAAACAATGCCCCCCTTGCTTGTTGATGTACCACATCACTGTGGTATTGTCTGTAAATGGGCTAAAGACCCGGAACTTTTAGAGGGCTGAAGGAAGCACCCAATGCTGTGTCTGAGGCATCCAAAATAAAATCCTGAGAGGGGACTGGGGGATGAAAACGAAGATCGGGCATACCTCTCTGCCTCTTAGCACAAGAAATATAGTCAAAGCCTAAAACAATGAGGGGACAAATACACAAAAATAAGGACAGATTTTAAATATTGCTGTTGCAAACTTAGAAAGTTGCTAGAATGATAGCATTTGTCTTAACATGTATTTTTTGAACAATATGAAGTCTGAAACTCAAATGTATGCCATTATTTAGTGACTTCAATCCTCAGTGATTTGACAGAAAACCCAACATTTTATGAAGAACAGACCAAAAATATGAGGCCAAAATTTGGACATTCTGTGAAAATCTGTACAGTTGCGAGCTATGAGCCCTGGGTTGACAGACAGCTGATGAGTTCACTGCTGAAGCTCTAGTTTGAGGCATGAAAGAAGAGGGACTAGAAAGTCTAAAGGATGGATGTGTGGGAGCCATACCAACTTTAGGAACCACTGTAGCTTCCTCATATGGAGCCTGGCTAGAAGAAGTATAGGGATGGTGGAAGCCATGTAACCCAAAGCCCTTAGAAACTCCCTGGCCATAACTGAGACCTAAGGAAGAAGGGACTGAAAAAGGGCAATTACAGCCAGAGCCTTTAATGGTGGCAGGGAATCAAGCATAGGAATGGTTTGGAGCCTATAAAGACATGATCCTGTGAAGGAAACAGGTAGGACTTCTTGAAATATAAACTATAAGCTTTGCAAGAGGCAAATAGCATAGTGGAGATGTTGAATCAAGGTCTCTTAGGAGGAAGCCTGAATGAGCAGGCCGTCCAAATAAGGAAAGATTTGAATTCCCCCTCATCCTGCAAAATGCAATCAGAGGAGTGAGGCATTTTTTGAAGACCCTTGGGGCAGTAGAAAGGCCAAAGAGCAAAGCAGAGAACTGAAAATGCAAGGAAGAAACCGAGAAACACAAACATTTCCTGAAATGGGGATGAATAGGGATGTGAATATAGGCATCCTTGAGATCCAGAGAGACCAGGAAGGCCTGAGGAAGAAGAAGACGAAACACGGTCTGATGGGACTGCATGAGAAAAGAAGACATTTTCAGAAAAGTGTTGAGCTTGGAAAGATACAGAATGGGCCTCCAAGTACCTTCTTTCCTGGGAACCAAGAAAATTATGGAATAAAACCCCTTCCCCCTTTGAGGAGCAAAAACTGCTTGAATGGTGCCTTGAGACAAAAGGCCTGAAGCACATCTGGAAAAAAGGGCAGCTGTTCCTGAGGAGGTTGAGAAATACCTAGAAAAGGAGAAAGGGATTCCCACTCCATGAAATACCCCTGATGGATGATGGATAGAACCCAAGAATCCTGAGTGGTCTTTAACCAAGTGGAAGAGACAGGGAAAGATGAAGAGATAAAGGAACATGAATTTAAGATGGAGAGAAGAAGATAGTTACACAGAGCCTGGTTTGTCTGGAAAAGGAGGATTCCGATTAGACTTAGCAGTAGGAGCCCTTCTAGAACCTTTTTTACCTTTGGGAGGAATAGGTTAGTACTAGGCTAACTACCCTTGTGGGCCATTTCAAGCCTAGCCAATTACCCCATGTGAGAATCAAACCCCGCACATTGTGTCTGTAAGGTAAACACCTTAACCATTATGCCATCCTCCCACCCACGTGAGACTGTCTTCGTACAAAGGCAGGCTTAGAAGCATAATTCCTATGAAATTTGGGAATAGAGGAAACAAAAATATGTTTTAATTCCTGCAAGCCCTTGCCCTTCTCCTGCAGAGACATAAATAGCTCAGCAGCTGCAGAACCAAACAGACTTTTATTGTCCAGAGGAGCAACCATCAATTTAGCCTTAATATCATCAGGTAGTGGTTGGAGGTGAAGTTGAGAATAATGCCTTAACACAGAACCAAAGGCAGAAGATCCCGAAGCACTTGCTGCATTATATTTAGTAGAATGATGGGCCACTCGAGAAGAGGAGCCCAACAAAGGGAAGGCTGAAGCATACCTCTCAGAACCAGGAAGGTCAGAAATAACTGACAGGCCTGAGAAAAAAGAGCTAAGACATACCTGGCCACATGCATCTGATAATTAATAGCCCAAAAGGCCAGGATGGCAGCAGTATACATCTTTCTGCCCAGCCATTCCATGGCCCTACTATCCTTGTCAGAAGGAAGCAATTTAGTACAAGGAAATAGTTTGGAAAGTTTGTCAGAAGACACAGATACAACAGAGGAGTCAGCAGAAGGACACTTATAAAGAAACTTACAGTCATCAGGCACCTTATAAAACCTATCAGGTTTTTTAAGGGCTGGAGGCTGGGAATCAGGAGCCTGAGAAGCTGCTGAAAAAGTGTCTAACAGGGCAGCTGGGATTGGAAGGACTTAGGGGATTCCATCTGTAGGAGTTCAGAATACCTCTTTTGGACATCAGAAACTTGAGTCAATCCCATTTAAAAAGAAAATCCATCATACGAGCGATAGTATCCCCAAAAGAAAGTTCCTCAAAGGGAGAATCTGGACTACCTGAGTCCTCTTCCTCAGAACCATAGTCTAATGAAGAAGGAATATTTGAGGATTAAGCCAAAGACTCTTCCTCAGAGTCCAGTTCATCATCAGAAGAGTACTGCTCCATAGGCCTTTTAATAGGATTAGATGACCAAGGGGGAGCAGGAACAGAAACTCCATGGGGAGGCTTCAAAACCATGAGTGCATTAAACAACCACTGTGTAAACTCCTGCTATTCATACTGTGGATCCTTAGAGCAGGGGGTATATTTTGTTTTCTGCTTCTTTTTCAAAGGGATGTCTGCCCTAAACAGTCATTGCAGAGGAATCTGATGGAACAACCGCATGATCCTCTGTGCTTTCACAAGGCTTGAGAGAGCTGTCCAGAGGAAGTGGTACATCTGCCCAATCCGACCTGACTGTTTTGGTCTTCTTCATGGCAGATGGCTGACCCTCAGGATGCGACAATTCTGCCATCACACCCTGTGCCAACAACTTAAGATGTTGGTTCCTAAGGTAGATAGACAAGGAGGAGAGAACTATGAAGGGTCTCAGGGACAAATGCTTGACAAATCACGCATGAAGTATGGTCGTGAGAAGCACCCATGCAAAATAAGACACTGCTCATGATAGTCGTCATGGGGAATCTGTCTCCCAAACTGCCATTTTCCCTTTCTGGATGACAAGTAAACTCAGAGCCAAAAGAAAAAAAACATGATAAAAAGAAAACTCCGGACACTTATCTGAAAACAGCTTGGTAACCAGCAAAATGAAGGAGCAGTCAGACTGATGAGTGAAGAAGGCATTTGAACAAGTGGCAAAGAAGTTCTGAAGTATGTATGTCCGTAAGTCACCTTTATGTCCTACACCATACGTGAGGAGCATACGTGTGATGTACAACATCCTTAGAAAACCTAAGGCTTTGGTATACTGGCTGGACATTGGGCTACCCTTGGCAGGGGATCCCTTTGGTAAAGAATACCGCAACAGTGATACGGAAGGACATCGTCAGCTACAATGAGTTATTGCTATGCTACATTTGAATTGTCTAGAAAGGGCAGTCTGAGTTCAGTATTCAGGACATGTGAACTGTCATCTATATATATGCAGAATAGTCCACAACAAAATGCGTTGCAAAAACAAAGCATAACATAGGCTTCTCGTTACAGGAACAGGTTTCTCACCACCACTCAAATGAAGCTTTTACACATGCATTGCATCTATGAACTATCATCACCTACAATTAAATAGGTGCACTTTTAGAAACTGATCAAACTGGAGTTGGAGACAAGAAGGGCTAAACAAAGTTACTTTAGAAAAAAACTACTCAGCTTATCTGCAAACACATAGTCAGACAGGTACCATGGTTGGGGGTACACAGCTGTTACTGTAGTCAAAGGCAAAGAACACCATTGCTGTTCAATGTGGAGAAACATACGTCTTTCAGTCAGAGAACTGGTTTAAGTAAGGCTGGGAATTCTTGCTTTTGCAGTCATTTGTTCTGATTACTGACACCAGTTTGCTAGCAAGTGCTCTTTTAATAACAGGATGAGCTAAAACTAAAGCAAACTGAGTTATTTTCCTATCTAAACATCAAGAGTAAAAAGAGCAGAGTGGACATTTTTATGTTTATATTTTTCACTTCTAAACTGGTTTACATGAATCAGCCATTGAAAAAAGTTTCTTCTCAACATGTAAGACAACAGATCACCTCTATATGTTTATCTATACCTGTATGGCATTAACTTCTTGGGGTATATATTGAATGCACCCTTCTTCCTAGAACATTCCTCCTCCCACCAAGATAAAGGAGTGGTGTTCTTTTTGACTGTTACTGTACACATACATCATAAATGTAAGCCTAAAACCACTCTTACTTGAATTTATACATAGAACCTCCTTTCTTCTCCAAAAATTGTATATTATTATTGTTTGATTCAGAATCTCTTTAATTTGTAATACAATTTATTTATTTATTTGCATTTTGTTAACTTGGATAGTCCAAATGGGCTGGCAGTCCCTTTTCAGTAGAGCTGCATGAAGAAAGCCTCCAGGTTACAACCTCCATTTACATATAATACAAATATTAGAGGATAAATAAAAGAGACATGCAAACTAATGCCTGCATGAAAATCAAACCAACAAACAGGTGTGACATTATACCGATAACGTTTTAAAGTTGATGAGCACAAATACAGCTCCATCATGCTCCATGTTAACAAAGTGCAGGATGTATATTAAGATAGATGAAGAAATCACTATCCCATTGCCATTCATCAGACAAGATTTCTAGGTAAATACGCGAGGATGAAGTAAAAAGGACTAATGTCATGCTGGGCTTCTGTTGCTACATTATCAAGTCCAGACTGATGTAAAATATAGATTAAGTTTATGTTGGAACTGAAATACATTTGCTTTGGTTCTTTTAGTATGTATGAATCAATATGTACTACTGATCTGGTTCATACTATTATGAGCTGTTTTATTAAACTAAAATCTTCTTTAAATATATGAACATCACAACCTGCATAACAACTCTTAGGTAATGTGGTAAAGGCTGTGAAAACTGTTTATACAGGTGCTTTTTTAAAGGTCTATATTAGTTCACTTAAGTTTATTTTCAATGAGCACATATTTGTCCACCCCTAGTCAGTGAAAATGACTTCTGCAATTCGTTGAATATTCCAAAGGAAAAGTTATAGCTGGCCAGCTACACAACGTTCCCCTTTTCTTTACTGTAGTGCGATTGGAGTTGATATATATAGTTGGGGGGTGTGAGGGGTCGAAGACCCCCAATTGGGTGGGGTCAATTTAGCTAGATGTGGGTCCACTGTCATGTGGGGTATTTCTTTGCCCTTGGATTATTCAGCGAATCACGGAAGTGATTTTCGCTGAATAGTGGTTGACGAATATGTGTTCACCGAAAATAAATTTAGACGAACTAATATAGATCACTTTTTTAACCAGTAGGTATGTGTGTGCATCACTGAATCTCCCTGCATGAATTCATGTTTATGTACCTGTGTTTATTGATTTGTGTCCATATGCTAAGTCATGCATCATGTGTTCCCATTCATGTTCTATATCCTGCTTTATTCAAATGTTTACTCTGGGGGAGGAGTTTAAAAGTCAATTCAGGAAAGTATTCCAAGCAAGATCCAGCCCTGGAGGGAACCAGTTCATCACATTTTGCCCCACATGTCCTCTGAAAAAGAAAAGTGATGGGGCAGATATCATCCATGATGCAGTAGTCATTAGTAAAGTACATTTGCTTTTTCCAGCAGATCACTCAGAAGTAAGTCAACTCAAAGAATCTGGACTGGATATATCAGTTATGTTAGCGGAGTAATAGCATTCAGGTTTTTCTTTGCTCACAGTGCGTGTCTATGAAGGGGAAATCCAGACAAGAGCTTTGTATTTATTTGAACTTGTTCTCAGTCCAGCACCACTCTTAAAGGCTACAAAAATAATTTTAGATAAAAACTAGATGCAATGTCTATGAAGGGGAAAGCCAGGCAAGAGCTTTGTATTTATTTGAACTTGTTCTCAGTCCAGCACCACTCTTAAAGGCTACAAAAATAATTTTAGATAAAAATTAGATGCAATAAAAGCAAACTGTAAGCAGGTAATGTAAATCAGCAATTTACAAAACAGAAAATATCTGGAAGCCATTTAATTGGTAAAATAAACATTTAATATTTATATAATATATATACAGAGTTTAAACTTTTTGAAGAAAAAGTGGACTTTTATACATAACCTTTAAGCTTCAGTTTAACAAGTACATTTGAAACTTGGAGAATTGTAAAAATCAATAAGACTTACAAAGCATTTTTTCAGAAACATACTTTTCTCTCCACAGCTTCAGTCAAGAAATGTGACAGCTTGTAAGGTTGTGTACTAAAAAGCTGCAAACATGTCTTCCACATGGATGAAACCTCTCTGGTTTCAAAATTAAATACAGACCAGTATATTCAACACTGCAATATTTTACAATTGTGAACAAATTCTGAATATAACAGACTACATTGTATACATAACAATGTAACTAAAAAACACAACATGAGAAATAAAGATGCTTTCTTATTTACATCATACGGTTATTTTAAATGGAAAGTCATTTCATTGAAAGGCGTGCTTACAGTTTCATATTGCACACTTCTCTCAAGCAACTACTCAACATGACCATCTGGCGGTCATTTATATCCTGTGGTAGACCGCCATCAATAGTGCAAAAAAGCATACACACAAAGGTGTGCAACAATGCAGTTACCCTACAAAGTCTTTTTCAGGTTAAGTTTCACTAGATAACTAATTATAACAGCTTCTCATTGTACATTCTATTTTCGACACAGTGATGCAACTTTTTATTTTCCCTTTGATCAATCATGCAGATCCCTATGATCAAGAAGAGAGTGACCTTAAAATTATAAGAGCATTCCACATTCAAGTGCAGTTTATATGTGTAGCACATTATACAGAAAAAAATGTCTTTTAAATTACTGAGTCTATAGAGGGATTAAGTGGCTCTATAATCTCATAAAGCAGTGTCAACAAAAGTTCCGCAACTTCCTGGACTCATCCAGCAAGAGTCTCTCCCAAAATATGTTTAGTCTGTCTATTAAAAAAAAAATACATATATATATATATATATATATATATATATATATATATATATATACACATACACACATACATACATATAAACATGCAGAGAGAGAGATGGCAAAAGTGAGAGAAAGAGAGACAGAGTTGTTGCTGTTACATTGGTCAAGCATTACATATATTTATATGTAATAATATAAATGCTATATACTTATTTTTCCTGTTTTAAAGGTGACGGTGTGATAAAGTGATTTCTGATAAATTGCTTGCCACTTTTTCATCTGGGTTGTGCCTGAAAATCATCCACTGAGATCAGTACACAAACCTAAATAAATATATCAAGGGCATCAGTTGGTAAATAAAAGCCTGAGGGGAGGATTATAAGGTTTATAAAGTGAAATTTTGAAAGCTAGGGAGTTGTTTTGGCAGTTAAAATTGAAAGCGGGATACCCTCTGGTTTAAATGAAACCATCTTGATCTGTTGTATTTTAAGGATAAAGTTATTTAACAAATATTAATTTGCTTAAATATATTTATTAAAATTTATATTTATACTATGATTTTAGAGGTTTTATGGAATTTAAGGAACACTCAGTGAGTTTATCATGTTCACTTCCTGTTTTCCATGAATATTTATTGACTCTAATATGCAAAAAGTACTGTTATTCATTGCTCTGATAGGTACATTAAAGTCATGTGATGAAAAGTATAGTTTATTTAAACTTCTAACAAGTATTTTACAGGCTTTGATGTTCTGAAGATGTCTCGGTTGTAAATTCCGGATAAATTAAAGTGCTAATTGAGTGTTTAGTAAAAGTGTGTGTGGTGGATCTTGAGGCATTGTGTTTCTGATTTCCATATTGATTAGTGATTATGACACTATTTAAGACTGGTGTACTTTGAAGTTAAGGAAACATCAAGGAAGATTTGCTTTTCTCCACTCTTGTGCAATCTCAGAGTTAGTATATATATATCTATCTATCTATCTATCTATATATATATATATATATATATATATATATATATATATATACATATACACATATATGTGTGTGTGTGTGTGTGTGTATATATATATATATATATATATATATATATATATATATATATATATATATATAGAGAGAGAGAGAGAGATTTATGTATGTATGTGTGTGTGTGTGTATATATATGTGTATATATATATATATATATATATATATATATATATATATATATATACACATATACACAAGTTAATCTAATTCACATTCCATTGTACCACAAAATATCAACAAAAATAATCAAACTGAAAACAGTGACAGTAAAATATGAATGCTCAAATAACATTTCAACACACAATGCAAAAATGCAGGAGGGCAAACCCTCATGTACCCCTAAGGGGGTGGGCTGTGCCTCATAATAAAACCAAGAGCTTGAGGAATTTCAAACTGTAAACAATATGACACAGTAGCCTCATTGGTTCTTTTGCTGAAGATGGCATATAAAAGATATCTCTGAAAAAGAGGGGAAACGGAAATTGGAGAACATATGCTATGTAAATTCAAAATGAAGAAGAATGATTAAGCAGTTTTTGGGAAATTTACAGGAATGAATTTAGTGATGAGTTTTGGAAGGAAAATGGCACGAGAGGGGATTTTATTCAAATATCCTTAAATGCAAGAGTTTGGAGTAAACTTGAGAAATGGCTGGAAGGCAGAGCACCTCACTGGAAAAAGCTGATGCGAGGAACAGTAAATGTATCAACACGTTCCTGCTGCGGGAGGCGAGAACAGTGTGACAGTGTGAGCTTATTCTTTATGTCACGGCGTAACGTCGGGGAGGAATACGGGTTTTTGAAATCAGAACAACTGAAATGTGTGCAGATAAGCAACGTGATAAGGAGTTATCTAATCAGAGAAGGTGTTATTGATCACACGCAAGATAAGCAATAGCTCAAGAAGAGAGATTGGAAAATGGGGAGCATTTTAACTGCATCAAATAGAATAAGAGAGATCTGACAAAAGTACTCTAAGGAGTAAAACGGACTGCAGAAAACGAGTAGATTTTAGCCTTGCGGTATAGAAAAGGATGCTTAAATGAATTGGCAGTCTGCCATTAACTCCAAGGATAAGAAACCAGTACATGAAGAGTATGGAAAGCAGAAGAAGGGATGTGTAGGGATAGGAAGAAGAGAGGGATATGTAGGAACACTGTATACGGTAATGGGAAGCCAACTTTGGCAGAGCGGTTCTGTGATATGGGGATTTGGAGATAAGACTCAAGGCTGGAGGGGTAAAGAAAAATTCAGATTTCTTTTCTCGGATTGATTAAAATATTATTCAGGGTTTGGGGGTTGGCACTGTTTAAGTCATAGACATAAGGTTCAGGGTTTGATTCAGAAATCGAACCATTTGTTTACCACTGTATGAACCAACTTTCTTTAAATAATACTTATGATTATTATTCCTTTTAACTTGCATCTAAATTCATGCTTGCAATTGTACTTACATTACTGTACAAGAATTGTTTATTATATTCATTATATTCTCAGTGCTTGTTTATTAAAGATTTTTTATCTTTGGAGATTTTCTCCCTAGGACTCCATTGAAAACATGCTAATCTCAGCCCAATGTACCATCCTGGTAAAGTAATTGCAAATAAATAAATAAATAAATTTGGCTAAGCTTAAAATGGCTTACAAGGGCAGATAGCCTAGTACTAACCTATGAACCTACAGGAAAACTTGGGAGCGTGTCATACAATGAACTGCATCTTTTATAAAAATTGGAGAACATTGTTGAATTTACATGCCACAGGTATTATGCAAAACACAAAACTGACAGAAAATAGGAGTAACTTTTTTGGGAGTGTAGGAGTTATTCTGGCAAAGGTAAAAGAAAACAAGTATATTAGAAGAGATAAATATGTTTGTTTTCCTTTTCTTACAAAAAGAACAGCACAGAAGGGTTTAAATGTATTACAGATTGATCATTAATACATATCTTTACTATGAAGGTTCTACATCAGTGTTATATTTTTCAATCATGTTTCATTCTGTGTATACTTTGGAATACTAGAGTAACAATACTGAGAATTAAAAGAAACACTACAATGTACTTTTCAGCCTCATCATTACAACATAAATAGAAAATCCTGGGAAAATCCATCTGTCTCTTAAACATTTGGGTTATGAAAAGCCTGATGTCCATTATATTTCAGATGGGTCACAAGCTCCAAACCACAAAGCAGAAATTCCCCCACTAAATGCACATATGACCAAACCAAATGTACCCCAGAAAAAACAAATTCTAAAGCCAGTGAGCTGGAACAGTTTTATATTCTTAAGGGGGGGGGGGTTTGATATATCTAATAATGCATCTATTAAATGAGGCTTGCAATTGCTTTTATATATATATCTGACAATATGCCATTTAATAAAAAAAAACAGTGCATTGAATGTCTAGTAAACTGAACAAAAGAGACTGAAACACAGATCATCACAACTCCAAATTGTGGTTTAACGTGTCTTCAATAGGTAGAAGGATAAGTTAGAGCTCCACAATAACCAAGCACTCCACGAATCTGGGGTGAGCTCTAACATGGGCCCAGAAGTGGAGCACATCTAATGCAATACATTCATTCAGATGTGCCCCAACTCCCTGTACCCCCTGATATGAAGAAATGCATTCCAACGTCCCTAATATACTAACTCCAAAATCGCCATGATAAGGGGTAAGGAGAAATCCTTGAATACTTCAATGTAAAGCCTTAATAATAATAATAATAATAATAAAACTAATTTGTTAATCAAGTAGGCCTCCTGAAACATAGTCCCATTCCAAGGTGGACCCCAGAATCAATGTCTAGTTAAGTGATTTGTTCAGTCACACAGTAAGCAAATAGAGGTTGAGGGAATTGAACTCTGTACTAAAGCACATGACCTTAACTATCTGTACCAACTGACAGGTTTACAGACAAATTACAGAAATCAAACTTTGAAGATCACACCTGACAGCACTATTCATTCATTTAACAGGTAAACCTGACACCTGATTCCTTGCCCATGTAGTATGCCAAGCGTATGCTTTCTATGACAATCTGGAGAATCATTGGCTTCAGAATTCGCTCAAAGACTGTTGGAGCTACCTGAACAGCCATCATTTCTTTGAAGTATTCTCAGTCCCTGAAGATCAGCCCTTTGGTATAATGTAGTGAATCAACAAATCACAGGCCTCAGATTTGAGAGTGAAGGCAAGATGAGGAGACATTACCCAACTATGATCTGGTGATGTCACATCAGAAATTCTATTGTATAGTTTGGAAACATTGAGAGAATATTATGAAAATATGTCTGTCTCTGAAACATCATTGTATTTTCTTCATGTGTAATCTAGCACAAGGGAGCACCAGAATGGATGAGGATATGCAGCCTGGAGCCTTTAAAAATATTTTCACATTAAACCTTGTCTGTTGTGAGATGTAAAGAAAGAATCCATTATGTACCCCATCCCATGACAGTTTTTGAAGGCCCTGGTGAGTATAACAGCACCTGAAAACCTGTTTGATTGAGAAATGGTAAGATCTGATTCCCAGCAGGTAATAGATACTTAAGCATTAGAAACATTGCAGAATGTTGTGAAATATCAGATGACGGCCCTAAAGAAACTTAGAATAAATGAACTGTTCATAAGAAGGCTAATGTCATTCTTTTGATCCTACTGTTTCATTTTAGTCACTTGTATTATATCCCATTATGCTGCACCAGATACACTGATTTACATTTTCAGTGGTTAAACATATCTTTAATGGCTTTTAGTGCAGAAAATTAATTTGATGTATATATTGTCCAATTTAATGGCCAGCCTGCTTGATTTGTATATAAGGGGAGCTAGAACTGTAATGTTTCTTGTCTTGTTTGAACCACAGTTGCAGTCTGACTGTTAAACGGAACACAATGGTGCAGATGGAAAGTGCGACAATTTTTCAGTGTTGGTGGTCTTTGGTATTTCTCTGCAGTTATGCAGACATGTATAGTATATTTCAGCAAAAAGAACTGTGTGCTGAGCCCTCCTATATGGGGAGTAAAGGGGAAAGGTTACATTTTAGATTTTTCTGATGATTGTGGCTTTATTCAATTGTATTGTGCAGTTAGTGTGTTCACATTTATCACTGGATTTGATTGTTTGGAATCATTCAGTTGATAAGAATCCTAAGTTCTTTGCGCATACTAGGTACTCTTTTGCCTGTTCTTTACTTTCTAGGCTTGCTGCTTTTTATGATTTGGCTTTTCCTGGTCATTTTGCTGTTGCTTGTGATGCTTCCTATAAAAAAAGCCCAAGACTTGAACTGATAGTTTCGAAAACATTTAGGGGCAGGGGAGGCATCTTACTCGTATCCTTCATCATGTTACCTTTTTCTTCTTGTTGATTCACTGCATTTTGACAGGGAAAATCAGGCAAGGAAGGGGTACTCACTGGTTTGTGTAATAGTTTATAACACCATCTGTAAAACACCTAGTATGCTTCCTTTATGATGTAATCTGTAAGTGATTCAGCATGCTTCCCTTTTGACATAATCTGTAAAACACCTAGAATGCTTCCTTTTTGATGTCATCTGTAAGAGACTCAGCATGCTTCCCTTTTGACATAATCTGTAAAACACCTAGCATGTTTTCTTTATGATGTCATCTGTAAGTGATTCAGCATCCTTCCCTTTTGACATAATCTGTAAAACACCTAGAATGCTTCCTTTATGATGTCATCTGTAAGTGATTCAGCATCCTTCCCTTTTGACATAATCTGTAAAACACCTAGCATGTTTCCTTTATGATGTCATCTGTAAGTGATTCAGCATCCTTCCCTTTTGACATAATCTGTAAAACACCTAGAATGCTTCCTTTATGATGTCATCTGTAAGTGATTCAGCATCCTTCCCTTTTGACATAATCTGTAAAACACCTAGCATGTTTCCTTTATGATGTCATCTGTAAGTGATTCAGCATCCTTCCTTTTTGACATAATCTGTAAAACACCTAGCACGTTTCCTTTATGATGTCATCTGTAAGTGATTCAACATCCTTCACTTTTGGCATAATTTGTAAAACACCTAGTATGTTTCCTTTATGATGTCATCTGTAAGTGATTCAGCATGCTTCCCTTTTGACATAATCTGTAAAACAACTAGCATGCTTCCTTTATGATGTCATTTGTAAGAGATTTAGCATGCTTCCCTTTTGACATAATCTGTAAAACAACTAGCATGCTTCCTTTATGATGTCATTTGTAAGAGATTTAGCATGCTTTCCTTTTGACATAATCTGTAAAACAACTAGCATGCTTCCTTTTTGATGTCATCTGTAAAAGACTCAGCATGCTTCCCCTTTGACTTAATCTGTAAAAGGCCTAGAATGCTTCCTTTTTGATGTCATCTGTAAGAGACTCAGCATGCTTCCCTTTTGACATAATCTGTAAAACACCTAGCATGTTTTCTTTATGATGTCATCTGTAAGTGATTCAGCATCCTTCCCTTTTGACATAATCTGTAAAACACCTAGAATGCTTCCTTTATGATGTCATCTGTAAGTGATTCAGCATCCTTCCCTTTTGACATAATCTGTAAAACACCTAGCATGTTTCCTTTATGATGTCATCTGTAAGTGATTCAGCATCCTTCCTTTTTGACATAATCTGTAAAACACCTAGCACGTTTCCTTTATGATGTCATCTGTAAGTGATTCAACATCCTTCACTTTTGGCATAATTTGTAAAACACCTAGAATGCTTCCTTTATGATGTCATCTGTAAGTGATTCAGCATCCTTCCCTTTTGACATAATCTGTAAAACACCTAGAATGCTTCCTTTATGATGTCATCTGTAAGTGATTCAGCATCCTTCCCTTTTGACATAATCTGTAAAACACCTAGCATGTTTCCTTTATGATGTCATCTGTAAGTGATTCAGCATCCTTCCTTTTTGACATAATCTGTAAAACACCTAGCACGTTTCCTTTATGATGTCATCTGTAAGTGATTCAACATCCTTCACTTTTGGCATAATTTGTAAAACACCTAGCATGTTTCCTTTATGATCTCATCTGTAAGTGATTCAGCATGCTTCCCTTTTGACATAATCTGTAAAACAACTAGCATGCTTCCTTTATGATGTCATTTGTAAGAGATTTAGCATGCTTCCCTTTTGACATAATCTGTAAAACAACTAGCATGCTTCCTTTTTGATGTCATCTGTAAGAGACTCAGCATGCTTCCCCTTTGACTTAATCTGTAAAAGGCCTAGCATGCTTCCTAATTATTTTGTGTTCATTGTTAGCTCTTTTGCTAAAGTCTTCTTTCTAAACCCAATATAGTATTGACTGAAATAATGCGAGTGTCCTTTAAACAGAAAACTCACTATAACTTACAGCCTTTAGGAAATATCTTATGCCGACAAAAGCATTTGTTGGGAATTTTCTCTTGCAATATCATTAAATCAATATCCTAAAAAATAGAGTAATAATGTCTGTTAAAAATCTATGAGTAACAATAAGGATTTGTATTCAACACTTCCAAAGACCAGAGCAGTAAAAATGACAGATAAATTCCTGAGGGAAAGCAGGTCATATGTTCACTTCATTTGGCAAAAACAGCTGAAAGGGGTATGTGTTTTACTCTGTTTTCTAGGCTGGCTTTCTTATAATATCTTTGGCATGTAAAATCAATAATGTTCTCCTATGGACACCCATCTGCTGTAAAAGATATCCCTGAGATTTAGGCATCTGTCTTTGTCAATGTCTCAGCCACAGTTACATTTTCTTGCAGCAATGATCCATATGATGAATGGCTGTTGAAACTAATTTGACAGCAACAGGTTAGCTGTTTATCCCTTCGACTCAGAGTCAGCTGCTTCTTTTTAACTGATCTGTATTGATTATAAATTATTCCAATACATGAATTTGTCTGCACTACCTACTGGCTAAATTGGAATAACTTCTTTATTATGTCTAGATTTACTACAAGCTCAAAGTCCACTTGACAGGATCACATTCACATTTTCTTAACATATTGTGAATCATACATGGTATTAATATTTTAAAAAGGTGAAACACTTTCATCTGCAGTAGTAAGCAAACATAATGTTGTTAATATTACATCCTACAATATCTGGAGATTAGGTTCTATGAAACATTAACAGATTTTGCAGACCTTTGCAGTTACTGTGCTGTGTTTGCCAATTTACTAGATTTGACAAGAGATAGCACAACAGAAAATTCCAAAACACCATGAGTGCTGTGTAACAGGTTTGTAGTTGAATTAAGTGGAAACTGAATCTCAAAAAACACTGGAGAATGCAGACAGAAATCTGACAAACACTCCAGACATTTTTTTCTGCATTCTATTGTAATCTAATTATTTATTAAGTAACACATGAAGCTTGTAAGATATGTATTATATTTGTATAATACCATATGAAACTATTTGCTAATGTTTCTCATCGAGTTTTGCTACATGTTATTTTATGCCATCTATTATATATTACTAGATATCTATGCTGTATAACTTGTTGATTTCTTTCTGTTGATCTATGTAATTTTATCTAGAGCTTTTCTCCCTGGGCCTCCACTAAAAAGGACCTGTGTCCAGTCGGACTTTCCCAGTAAACAAATGTAAAATAAAAAAATAAAAATAAATAAAATAAAATTCTCGATGCTTTATTTATTTACTTGGCTGAGGAAACCAGTAGGCACAACTTCTTCTTTTTAAGAGTAAACTAAAGACACTGTTCTTGTCAAATGAAGGGTATGCAAATGTAAGCTGAGGATATTAAATTCACAACTACAAAATTAAGCTCTTTAGGGCTCATCTTTACCCACTGCCAGACAAAAAAATGAAAGACTTACTTGTATTAGTTAATCTTTTTGCTCATAACTGGTGCCCCAATACTGCCCCACAACTTCATGAGCTCCATTATTGTGTTAGATCCAGTACCTCTGCTTGGACTAAATTTAATGAATACAGTTTCTCCAAAACATATCTTGAAAGATGCTTGAAATGCGCCATTAAATTTTGTGCTGCTTGCATCCTGATAGAGAACTCCTACTATTGCTAAACAAATTATTCTAGAAAAATACTACTTTATTTACTGTTGGATCTTTGTCAGAATTAGCCCAGGATCAAAAATGGTGGCTGAGGGAATCAAACCCTGGACTATAGACAGCAGCTTGTTTGCTCTCTTATTTTTCTTTCACCTACTCCAAAATGTTGCAATTTTCAAAAGCAATGACTCAGAGCACAACGACAGGGCTTTGACTGAGTTGGTTTGCTCATCAACCAATGCCTCCATTTTTATATTTATTCCCTGTATCCTACTAGCTCACATGATCCTTTCCTTGCCATTGTAGTTTCCTCATGGCACCCATATTCATTCCTGCTTCCCAGTATTTTTTTTTTTTACATTTTAGTTTCTATCACCAT